>NC_056615.1:28557226-28615697 GCF_018340385.1 Cyprinus carpio | reverse complement strand
ATCTGCAACAGCTGTTACTCATAACCCGATCCCTACTTATTGCCCTGTCTTTCGTCTTGTGGTTTGTCAGAGCATTGAATGAAGTCTCCCGTTCGTTTGCCTTGTTTCTCGTTCATGTTTCTCTGTGTATTCATCATCGCTGTTCGTCTGACCCTCTGCAACCCGTCCACTCTGTCAAGTCAAGTCAAGTCAAGGTCTGCTTTATTGTCAATTCTTCCACATGTACAGTACATACATACAGAGAATCGAAATTGCGTTACTCTCAGAACCCCCGGTGCATACAGATACACTAACAGTAGAGCCTAAAAAATCTAGATCAAATATAAGATATAACTATACAATAAGGGAATGTAAAAAGACTGATTAAAGTGACAACCGGATGCAACTACTCACCACCCACGGATTGCTCATCTTAGGCCTGTGTCACGCTCTTCCTGCTGCCTCACCTCACTGCCACTTCCTGGATCACCGTCAGTCATCGCCGGCGACCATCTGTTGTTCCACCTGGGATTTATTTGTGTACCTAACTCTTACAAACATTCTGTTTCCACTCTTGCACTTGCTTCCTTCAACCTTTTTGTTACGGTTACAGACCGCTCTGACCACATGGAGCAGCAAAGTTCCACAATCACTCTCCTGAATTTCATCCACCCAGCGTCAACCTCATGGGAGTCAACAGCAGGAGAGGGACCCATCGTCAACACCGGACGCGCTGTCCTAAGTGCTGGGTGTGCACACAGGTGTCCGAGCTCACCCAGCAGATCCAATCAGCTGACGATTCCCGCTGCGCCATCTGCAACCGTCGGATCCCCCCGGGCTATCGCCGAACCCAGTTACTCGACCCGAAACCACGCCTACCAGTTCCCGAGAGCTACTCCCGGTGAGCCGCAACTACTGCAGAACATTTTTAACCAAGTGTTTCCATGCATTTCTCCCTGCAGCCTTGCACATTTGAGACCGAGGAGTCACAGGGTGGCGTTCGTGGCTGACTCTGCTTTCCTGGGAAGGCTGCCCGGTGGAAGCTCAAGCAGGGGAATCTTTCTGGGTGGATTTATCCATCCGCTTTTCGCACCTTGGCGGCCGCGTGCAATGTGGAACGAGGAGGCTCAGTGGGATATGTTCCTGCACGGGTTGGCACGACCGTGTTCACAAGGAGATTCTACCTCTCGAGTTTGCCACCCAGCCTCAATGGACTTGGCGCTTCCGCGTGGATGCTCGCATCGTGCGCTCTGGGGGTGCACGCCTGTTCCTACACGTCTCCCCGGCAACCTCCTTGAGAGTGGCCAGGCTCGAGTAGATGAGAATACATTCGGTCCCATCTTCGTTCACGAACCCTGCCGGTGGGTGAGAGCCTGGTGGGTAGAGCTCGGACTGACCATTTTGATTTTTCTCTATCGTACCGCGTACGCGGGTTCCAAAACCATCAACCCGATTCTTTGGTCACGTATTTTTGATCCATCCGAACGCCCGGGTGGACTCCCGAGTGTATTTTACCTGAGAACATAGTCATCTCATCACTCTATGGCGAGGTCGAATCGACATGTCAGATGCCCTTAGAAGGGGTAATGCCTCTCGCCCAGGTGTCCACCGATTGTTTTGTTCCGGAGGAGTTACGGTTCCGACGTGATTCAATGGGGTCAATTACTCCCAAGGTCGCTTGTCATCCAGGAATAAGCCGCACTAGATGCTTGGGTAAAGCAACGATACTGGTGGCCACTTATGGCTTGGCGGACATTCACGATTTTGTGTTGGCCTGCTTCCGTTTGTGTGCAGTGGTAAGACGTCTAACCACCTCCGGATGGATTTCTTCACCCACTGTCTGTCCCTTCCCGGGTAGACATGGGGTTTCTGACCAGGGGAATCCCAATTTGTGTCCAATTTTTGGAGGGAATTTTGTAAATTGTTTTGGGAGCGACGGTTTAGTCCTGTCGTCGGGAAACCATCCGTCCAGAACAGGCAATGGTCAGTCTGAGCGGGCCAACCTGGCATTCTTGGGAGAGAACGTTGCTATGTTTTGGTCTCCCAAGAATCCTTGCTTCCGGGAGGCAGCAACTCTCTATGGTTGAGTACGCTCATAACTCGCGTACCAGTGGCCATCTCCACGGGCCCTTCTCCCGTTTGAATGTAGTTTTAGGTTTACCAGCCACCTATTTTCCTAGTCTGGAATCTGAAGTCGCGGTCCCCTCCACTCCCGCATTTGTCCAGAGGTGCCACCCTGCACGTGGCACCAGAGCCCACGAACCTCTGCTCCAAGTGAGGGCGCGCACCAAGGCCAAAGGCCGATCGCGCCACTCCGGGTCTAAAGCCTCCCGTCATACGTCCTGTGTTCAAAAAGTGTGGGTCGCTTTCCCTACTGACAACATTCCTCTCCGCCGTCCGTTTACTAATAATTTTAGCTACCAAATTAATTGCCCGTTCCCTGTCACCAAGATCATTCGGTCCCCGGTGACAGTTCCGCCTCAACACTACCTCCGGCGTACATGAAGGATTCATCCCATGCCTTTCAATGTGCGCCAAAAGTAAACTCTGTGTTTGATTCACTAATTAACCCGCCCACCCCGGTCCCCTAGCAGGGGGTGTACTACTTAGTCATACTTTGTAAAGCCGTTGTCTCGGGTTTGCACTTATGTGGGCTGGAGTTTGTTTGTGTCGCTTGTCAGCACTGATTGTTTCATGTGGGCGTCTCCGTTGATTGTTCATCTGCACCAGCTGTTACGCCGGCATAAAACCCGAATCCCTACTTATTGCCCTGTCTTTTCGTCCTTGTGTTTGTCAGAGCCTTGAATGAAGTCTCCCGTTCGTTTGCCTTGTTTCTCGTGTCCTGTTTCTCTGTGTATTTCATCATCGCTGTTCGTCTGACCCCCTGCAACCCTCGATCGTGCCACTTCGTCAGTTCAATGTCTAATGTCAAGTCCTGCTTTATTTGTCAATTCCTTATCGACATGTAACACGTAATACAATCGGGGAGAGAAGTTGAAATATTGTCGTTACTCTCCGACCCACACGTGCATAACAGATAACAGCGTCACAGTAGAGCCTCAAAAGTCTATGATTCACGGATAGAAGATATAACTATAATACAGATAAGGGACTGTAAGAAAGCAGCGATATTAATAAAAAAATAAAATAATCAAAATAAAAGTTTCAATAAAAGCAGCGCAAGGGCACATGGCAGATAGAGTGCAAACCAGTTGAACAAACAGTGCAGATAAAAAGAATTTTTAGTGCATAAAGAAAAGCTTGAT
This sequence comes from Cyprinus carpio, assembly GCF_018340385.1. NCBI lineage: Eukaryota > Metazoa > Chordata > Actinopteri > Cypriniformes > Cyprinidae > Cyprinus > Cyprinus carpio. Next base: position 28,612,452 of record NC_056615.1, on the reverse strand, counting down.
TCAGTCTGATTAAAGTGACAAATCCGGATGAACAACTACTCGAGCCACCAACGTGATTGCTCATCTTAGGAAGGAAGGCCTGTGTCACTCGCTCTCATCCTGCTGCCCTCACCTCACTGCCACTTACATCTGGATCACCGTCAGTCATTATCGCCGCGACCTGATCTGTTGTTCCACCTGGATTTATTTGTGTACCTGACTTTAACAAACATTCTGGTTTCACTCTTGCACTTGCTTCCTCACCCTTTTGTTACGGTTACAGAACGCTCCTGAAACAATCATGGAAGCAGCAGAGTTCCACATCACCTCTCCGAATTTCATCCACCACAGCGTCAACCCTCATGGATCAACAGCAGGAGAGCATCGTCAACACCGGACCAGCGCTGTCCAAGTGCTGGTGACACAGGTGTCCGGAGCTCACCCAGCAGATCCAACAGCTGACAGCTTGATTCCCGCTGCGCCATCTGCAACCGTCGGATCCCCCCGGGCTATCGCCGAACCCAGTTACCGACCCCCGAAGCCACGCCTACCATTTCCCGAGAGCTACTCCGGTGAGGCCCAACTACTGCGGCAGAACATTTTTAACCAAGTGTTCCATGCATTTCCCCTCCCCTCTGCAGCCTTGCACATTTAGAGACCGAGGAGTCCAAGGTGGCGTTCGTGCCTGACTCTGCTTTCTGGGAAGGCTGCCGCGTGGAGCTCAAGCAGGGGAATCTCTCTGGGTGGATTACTCCATCCGCTTTCGCACCTTGGCGGCCTGCGTGCAAGTGTAACGAGGAGGCGCAGTGGGATATGTTCCTGCACAGGGTTGGCCGACCGTGTGTTTCACAAGGAGATATCTACCTCCTCGAGTTGCCAACCAGCCTCAATGGACTTGGCGCTCCGCGTGGATGCTCGCATCGTGCGCCTGGGGTTGCACCGCCTGTCCTACACGTCTCCCCCGGGCAACCTTGAGAGTGGCAGCTCGTTGAGTTAGAGAGAATACATTCGGTCCCCATCTTCGATCACGGGGGGGGAACCCATGCAGGTGTGTTGGAGCTGGTGGGTAGAGCTCGACTGACCATTTTGATTTTTTCTCGGTATCTATACCGCCCCGGGTTCCAAAACCATCAAACCCGATTCTTTGTCACGTATTTTTGATCCATTGTTTGGCGAACGCCCGCGGTGACATTCCCGAGTGTATTTTACCTGAGAACATATTCATCTCATCAGCTGCATATGGGAGGCTCGAATCGAAGGTCAAGATGGCCTTAGAAGGGGTAATGCCTTCTGCCCAGGTGTCCACCGATTGTTTGTTCCGGAGGAGTTACGGGTCCGACGTGGATTCCATGGGGTCAATACTCCAATGTCGCTTGTCAATCCAGGAATAAGCCGCACTAGATTGCTGGTAAAGCAACGATACTGGTGGCCACTTATCTGGCTTGCGACATTCACGATTTTGTGTGTTGGCCTGCTCCGTTTGTGCCAGTGGTAAGTACGTCTTAACCAACCCTCCGGATGGATTTCTTCAACACTGTCCGTCCCTTCCGCGGTAGATACATTCCCCGGTAGACATGGTTTCTTGTGACAGGGTTGATCCCAATTTGTGTCCCAAATTTTGGAGGGAATTTTGTTAAATTGTTGGGAGGCGACGGTTCGTCTGTCTTGCGGGTTACCATCCGCAGAGCAATGGTCAGTCTGATCGAAGTCGGGCCAAAACCAGGATTTTGGAGAGAACGTTTGTCGATGTTTGGTCTCCAAGAATCCTTCTTCCTGGAGTCAAGCAACTCTCTATGGTTTGAGTACGGGGCTCGACATAACTCGCTACCAGGGTCATCCACGGGCCTCTTCCCCGTTTGAATGTAGTTTAAGGTTACCATAGCACCCTATTTTTTCCTAGTCTGGAATCTGAAGTCGCGGTCCCCCCTCCACTCCCGCATTTGTGTTTTTGTCCAGATGGTGCCACCGCACGTGGACCAGAGCCCCGACGAGACTCTGCTCCAAGTGTGTAGGCTTGCTTTGCACCAAGGCCAAAGCCGATCGGGGGGGGGCTTCCGTTTTGCATTGTTGTTGGTGGGGGTCTAAGCCTCCCGTATACGTCCGTGGGTCAAAAAGTTGTGGGCTTTCTACTGACAAGCATTCCTCTCCGTTCCGTTTCTAATAAGTTAGCTCCCAAAATTTATTGGCCCGTTCCCTGTCACCAAGGATCATTAGTCCGGGTGACAGTCCGCCTCAAAAACTACCTCCGGCGTACAGTTTGAGGATTCATCCCGTGGGTACTTCCATGTGTGTCCAAAATTAAACCTGTGTTTTTGCATTCACGAATTAACCTACCCCCCAACCACCCCGGTCCCCTAGAGGGGAGGGTACTGTCACGGTTGGTAAAACCGTGGTCTCGGGTTTTGCACTATGTGGGGGCACGGAGTTTGTGTGTGTCCGCTTGTCAGCACTGATTGTTTTCATGTGGGCGTCTCCGTTGATTGTTCATCGCACCAGCTGTTACTCATAACCCGATCCCTACTTATTGCCCTGTCTTTCGTCTTGTGTTTGTCAGAGGCGTTGAATGAAGTCTCCCGTTCGTTTTTGCCTTGTTTTCTCGTTCCTGTTTCTCTGTGTATTCATCATCGCTGTTCGTCTGACCCCTGCAACCACCCCGTCCACTCTTCAAGTCAAGTCAAGTCAAGTCTTGCTTTATTGTCAATTCTTCCACATGTACAGTACATACATACAGAGAATTAGAAATTGCGTTACTCTCAGACCCCCGTGCATTACAGATAACACTAACAGTAGAGCCTAAAAAAATCTAGATCAAATATAAGATATAACTATACAATAAGGGAATGTAAAAAAAAGACATATATAATAAAAAAAGAAAAATAAAAATAAAGTTCAATAAAAGCAGCGCAAGGCACATGGCAGATAGAGTGCAAACCAGTGAACAAACAGTGCAGATAAAAAGATTTTTAGTGCATAAAGGAAAAGCTTATTCAGTCTGATTAAAGTGACAACCGGATGCAACTACTCACCACCACGGATTGCTCATCTTAGGCCTGTGTCACGCTCTCTCTGCTGCCTCACCTCACTGCCACTTCCTGGATCACCGTCAGTCATCGCCGCGACCATCTGTTGTTCCACCTGGATTTATTTGTGTACCTGACTTTAACCAAACATTCTGGTTTCACTCTTGCACTTGCTTCCTCACCTTTTGTTACGGTTACAGAACGCTCTGACCAACATGGAAGCAGCAAGTTCCACATCACTCTCCGAATTCATCCACCACAGCGTCAACCTCATGGATCAACAGCAGGAGAGCATCGTCAACACCGGACGCGCTGTCCAAGTGCTGGTGACACAGGTGTCCGAGCTCACCCAGCAGATCCAACAGCTGACGATTCCCGCTGCGCCATCTGCACCGTCGGATCCCCGGGCTATCGCCGAAACCCAGTTACCGACCCGAACCACGCCTACCAGTTCCCGAGAGCTACTACTCCGTGAGCCCAACTACTGCAGAACATTTTTAACCAAGTGTTCCATGCATTTCTCCCTGCAGCCTTGCACATTTGAGACCGAGGAGTCCAAAGGTGGCGTTCGTGCTGACTCTGCTTTCTGGGAAGGCTGCCCGGTGGAGCTCAAGCAGGGGAATCTCTCTGGGTGGATTACTCCATCCGCTTTCGCACCTTGGCGGCCGCGTGCAAGTGGAACGAGGAGGCGCAGTGGGATATGTTTCCTGCACGGGTTGGCCGACCGTGTTCACAAGGAGATCTACCTCCTCGAGTTGCCAACCAGCCTCAATGGACTTGGCGCTCCCGCGTGGATGCTCGCATCGGTGCGCCTGGGGGTGCACGCCTGTCCTACACGTCTCCCCGGGCAACCTTGAGAGTGGCAGCTCGAGTAGAAGAGAATACATTCGGTCCCATCTTCGATCACGAACCCATGCAGGTGGGTGGAGCTGGTGGGTAGAGCTCGACTGACCATTTTGATTTTTCTCTATCGTACCGCCCGGGTTCCAAAACCATCAAACCCGATCCTTTGTCACGTATTTTTGATCCATCCGAACGCCCCGTGACTCCCGAGTGTATTTTACCTGAGAAACATAGTCATCTCATCACTCATATGGGAGGTCGAATCGAAGGTCAAGATGGCCTTAGAAGGGGTAATGCCTCTGCCCAGGTGTCCACCGATTGTTTGTTCCGGAGGAGTTACGGTCCGACGTGATTCAATGGGGTCAATACTCCAATGTCGCTTGTCATCCAGGAATAAGCCGCACTAGATGCTTGGTAAAGCAACGATACTGGTGGCCACTTATGGCTTGCGACATTCACGATTTTGTGTTGGCCTGCTCCGTTTGTGCCAGTGGTAAGACGTCTAACCAACCTCCGGATGGATTTCTTCAACCACTGTCTGTCCCTTCCCGGTAGACATGGTTTCTGACAGGGGATCCCAATTGTGTCCAAATTTTGGAGGGAATTTTGTAAAATTGTTGGGAGCGACGGTTAGTCTGTCTTCGGGTTACCATCCGCAGAGCAATGGTCAGTCTGAGCGGGCCAACCAGGATTTTGGAGAGAACGTTGCGATGTTTGGTCTCAAGAATCCTTCTTCCTGGAGTCAGCAACTCTCTATCGTTGAGTACGCTCATAACTCGCTACCAGTGTCATCCACGGGCCTCTCCCCGTTTGAATGTAGTTTAGGTTACCAGGCCACCTATTTTTCCTAGTCTGGAATCTGAAGTCGCGGTCCCCTCCACTCCCGCATTTGTCCAGAGGTGCCACCGCACGTGGACCAGAGCCCACGAGACTCTGCTCCAAGTGAGGGCGCGCACCCAAGGCCAAAGCCGATCGCCACCGGTCTAAGCCTCCCGTATACGTCGTGGGTCAAAAAGTGTGGCTTTCTACTGACAACATTCCTCTCCGTTCCGTTTCTAATAAGTTAGCTCCCAAATTTATTGGCCCGTTCCCTGTCACCAAGATCATTAGTCCGGTGACAGTCCCGCCTCAAACTACCTCCGGCGTACAGGAGGATTCATCCCGCCTTCCATGTGTCCAAAAATTAAACCTGTGTTTTATTCACGAATTAACCCGCCCACCCCGGTCCCCTAGAGGGGAGGGTACTGTCACGGTTGGTAAACCGTGGTCTCGGGTTTGCACTATGTGGGTGGAGTTTGTGTGTGTCGCTTGTCAGCACTGATTGTTTCATGTGGGCGTCTCCGTTGATTGTTCATCTGCACCAGCTGTTACTCATAACCCGATCCCTACTTATTGCCCTGTCTTTCGTCTTGTGTTTGTCAGAGCGTTGAATGAAGTCTCCCGTTCGTTTGCCTTGTTTCTCGTTCCTGTTTCTCTGTGTATTCATCATCGCTGTTCGTCTGACCCCTGCAACCCCGTCCACTCTTCAAGTCAAGTCAAGTCAAGTCTGCTTTATTGTCAATTCTTTCACATGTACAGTACATACAACATACAGAGAATTGAAATTGCGTTACTCTCAGACCCCCGGTGCATACAGATAACACTAACAGTAGAGCCTAAAAAATCTAGATCAAATATATAAGATATAAACTATACAATAAGGGAATGTAAAAAAGACATATATAATAAAAAAAATAAAAATAAAAATAAAGTTCAATAAAAGCAGCGCAAGGCACAAGGCAGATAGAGTGCAAACCAGTGAACAAACAGTGCAGATAAAAAGATTTTTAGTGCATAAAGAAAAGCTTATTCAGTCTGATTAAAGTGACAACCGGATGCAACTACTCACCACCACGGATTGCTCATCTTAGGCCTGTGTCACGCTCTCCTGCTGCCTCACCTCACTGCCACTTCCTGGATCACCGTCAGTCATCGCCGCGACCATCTGTTGTTCCACCTGGATTTATTTGTGTACCTGACTTTAACAAACATTCTGGTTTCACTCTTGCACTTGCTTCCTCACCTTTTGTTACCGGTTACAGAACGCTCTGACCAACATGGAAGCAGAAAGTTCCACATCACTCTCCGAATTCATCCACCACAGCGTCAACCTCATGGATCAACAGCAGGAGAGCATCGTCAACACCGGACGCGCTGTCCAAGTGCTGGTGACACAGGTGTCCGAGCTCACCCAGCAGATCCAACAGCTGACGATTCCCGCTGCGCCATCTGCACCGTCGGATCCCCGGGCTATCGCCGAACCCAGTTACCGACCCGAACCACGCCTACCAGTTCCCGAGAGCTACTCCGGTGAGCCCAACTACTGCAGAACATTTTTAACCAAGTGTTCCATGCATTTCTCCCTGCAGCCTTGCACATTTGAGACCGAGGAGTCCAAGGTGGCGTTCGTGCTGACTCTGCTTTCTGGGAAGGCTGCCCGGTGGAGCTCAAGCAGGGGAATCTCTCTGGGTGGATTACTCCATCCGCTTTCGCACCTTGGCGGCCGCGTGCAAGTGGAACGAGGAGGCGCAGTGGGATATGTTCCTGCACGGGTTGGCCGACCGTGTTCACAAGGAGATCTACCTCCTCGAGTTGCCAACCAGCCTCAATGGACTTGGCGCTCCGCGTGGATGCTCGCATCGTGCGCCTGGGGGTGCACGCCTGTCCTACACGTCTCCCCGGCAACCTTGAGAGTGGCAGCTCGAGTAGAGAGAATACATTCGGTCCCATCTTCGATCACGAACCCATGCAGGTGGGTGGAGCTGGTGGGTAGAGCTCGACTGACCATTTTGATTTTTTCTCTATCGTCCCGCCCGGGTTCCAAAACCATCAAACCCGATTCTTTGTCACGTATTTTTTGATCCATCCGAACGCCCGGTGACTCCCGAGTGTATTTTACCTGAGAACATAGTCATCTCATCACTCATATGGGAGGTCGAATCGAAGGTCAAGATGGCCTTAGAAGGGGTAATGCCTCTGCCCAGGTGTCCACCGATTGTTTGTTCCGGAGGAGTTACGGTCCGACGTGATTCAATGGGGTCAATACTCCAATGTCGCTTGTCATCCAGGAATAAGCCGCACTAGATGCTTGGTAAAGCAACGATACTGGTGGCCACTTATGGCTTGCGACATTCACGATTTTGTGTTGGCCTGCTCCGTTTGTGCCAGTGGTAAGACGTCTAACCAACCTCCGGATGGATTTCTTCAACCACTGTCTGTCCCTTCCCGGTAGACATGGTTTCTGACAGGGGATCCCAATTTGTGTCCAAATTTTTGGAGGGAATTTTGTAAATTGTTGGGAGCGACGGTTAGTCTGTCTTCGGGTTACCATCCGCAGAGCAATGGTCAGTCTGAGCGGGCCAACCAGGATTTTGGAGAGAACGTTGCGATGTTTGGTCTCCAAGAATCCTTCTTCCTGGAGTCAGCAACTCTCTATGGTTGAGTACGCTCATAACTCGCTACCAGTGTCATCCACGGGACTCTCCCCGTTTGAATGTAGTTTAGGTTACCAGCCACCTATTTTTCCTAGTCTGGAATCTGAAGTCGCGGTCCCCTCCACTCCCGCATTTGTCCAGAGGTGCCACCGCACGTGGACCAGAGCCCACGAGACTCTGCTCCAAGTGAGGGCGCGCACCAAGGCCAAAGCCGATCGCCACCGGTCTAAGCCTCCCCGTATACGTCGTGGGTCAAAAAGTGTGGCTTTCTACTGACAACATTCCTCTCCGTTCCGTTTCTAATAAGTTAGCTCCCAAATTTATTGGCCCGTTCCCTGTCACCAAGATCATTAGTCCGGTGACAGTCCGCCTCAAACTACCTCCGGCGTACAGGAGGATTCATCCCGCCCTTCCATGTGTCCAAAATCAAACCTGTGTTTTATTCACGAATTAACCCGCCCACCCCGGTCCCCTAGAGGGGAGGGTACTGTCACGGTTGGTAAACCGTGGTCTCGGGTTTGCACTATGTGGGTGGAGTTTGTGTGTGTCGCTTGTCAGCACTGATTGTTTCATGTGGGCGTCTCCGTTGATTGTTCATCTGCACCAGCTGTTACTCATAACCCGATCCCTACTTATTGCCCTGTCTTTCGTCTTGTGTTTGTCAGAGCGTTGAATGAAGTCTCCCGTTCGTTTGCCTTGTTTCTCGTTCCTGTTTCTCTGTGTATTCATCATCGCTGTTCGTCTGACCCCTGCAACCCCGTCCACTCTTCAAGTCAAGTCAAGTCAAGTCTGCTTTATTGTCAATTCTTTCACATGTACAGTACATACATACAGAGAATTGAAATTGCGTTACTCTCAGACCCCCGGTGCATACAGATAACACTAACAGTAGAGCCTAAAAAATCTAGATCAAATATAAGATATAACTATACAATAAGGGAATGTAAAAAAGACATATATAATAAAAAAATAAAAATAAAAATAAAGTTCAATAAAAGCAGCGCAAGGCACATGGCAGATAGAGTGCAAACCAGTGAACAAACAGTGCAGATAAAAAGATTTTTAGTGCATAAAGAAAAGCTTATTCAGTCTGATTAAAGTGACAACCGGATGCAACTACTCACCACCACGGATTGCTCATCTTAGGCCTGTGTCACGCTCTCCTGCTGCCTCACCTCACTGCCACTTCCTGGATCACCGTCAGTCATCGCCGCGACCATCTGTTGTTCCACCTGGATTTATTTGTGTACCTGACTTTAACAAACATTCTGGTTTCACTCTTGCACTTGCTTCCTCACCTTTTGTTACGGTTACAGAACGCTCTGACCAACATGGAAGCAGCAAGTTCCACATCACTCTCCGAATTCATCCACCACAGCATCAACCTCATGGATCAACAGCAGGAGAGCATCGTCAACACCGGACGCGCTGTCCAAGTGCTGGTGACACAGGTGTCCGAGCTCACCCAGCAGATCCAACAGCTGACGATTCCCGCTGCGCCATCTGCACCGTCGGATCCCCGGGCTATCGCCGAACCCAGTTACCGACCCGAACCACGCCTACCAGTTCCCGAGAGCTACTCCGGTGAGCCCAACTACTGCAGAACATTTTTAACCAAGTGTTCCATGCATTTCTCCCTGCAGCCTTGCACATTTGAGACCGAGGAGTCCAAGGTGGCGTTCGTGCTGACTCTGCTTTCTGGGAAGGCTGCCCGGTGGAGCTCAAGCAGGGGAATCTCTCTGGGTGGATTACTCCATCCGCTTTCGCACCTTGGCGGCCGCGTGCAAGTGGAACGAGGAGGCGCAGTGGGATATGTTCCTGCACGGGTTGGCCGACCGTGTTCACAAGGAGATCTACCTCCTCGAGTTGCCAACCAGCCTCAATGGACTTGGCGCTCCGCGTGGATGCTCGCATCGTGCGCCTGGGGGTGCACGCCTGTCCTACACGTCTCCCCGGCAACCTTGAGAGTGGCAGCTCGAGTAGAGAGAATACATTCGGTCCCATCTTCGATCACGAACCCATGCAGGTGGGTGGAGCTGGTGGGTAGAGCTCGACTGACCATTTTGATTTTTCTCTATCGTACCGCCCGGGTTCCAAAACCATCAAACCCGATTCTTTGTCACGTATTTTTGATCCATCCGAACGCCCGGTGACTCCCGAGTGTATTTTACCTGAGAACATAGTCATCTCATCACTCATATGGGAGGTCGAATCGAAGGTCAAGATGGCCTTAGAAGGGGTAATGCCTCTGCCCAGGTGTCCACCGATTGTTTGTTCCGGAGGAGTTACGGTCCGACGTGATTCAATGGGGTCAATACTCCAATGTCGCTTGTCATCCAGGAATAAGCCGCACTAGATGCTTGGTAAAGCAACGATACTGGTGGCCACTTATGGCTTGCGACATTCACGATTTTGTGTTGGCCTGCTCCGTTTGTGCCAGTGGTAAGACGTCTAACCAACCTCCGGATGGATTTCTTCAACCACTGTCTGTCCCTTCCCGGTAGACATGGTTTCTGACAGGGGATCCCAATTTGTGTCCAAATTTTGGAGGGAATTTTGTAAATTGTTGGGAGCGACGGTTAGTCTGTCTTCGGGTTACCATCCGCAGAGCAATGGTCAGTCTGAGCGGGCCAACCAGGATTTGGAGAGAACGTTGCGATGTTTGGTCTCCAAGAATCCTTCTTCCTGGAGTCAGCAACTCTCTATGGTTGAGTACGCTCATAACTCGCTACCAGTGTCATCCACGGGCCTCTCCCCGTTTGAATGTAGTTTAGGTTACCAGCCACCTATTTTTCCTAGTCTGGAATCTGAAGTCGCGGTCCCCTCCACTCCCGCATTTGTCCAGAGGTGCCACCGCACGTGGACCAGAGCCCACGAGACTCTGCTCCAAGTGAGGGCGCGCACCAAGGCCAAAGCCGATCGCCACCGGTCTAAGCCTCCCGTATACGTCGTGGGTCAAAAAGTGTGGCTTTCTACTGACAACATTCCTCTCCGTTCCGTTTCTAATAAGTTAGCTCCCAAATTTATTGGCCCGTTCCCTGTCACCAAGATCATTAGTCCGGTGACAGTCCGCCTCAAACTACCTCCGGCGTACAGGAGGATTCATCCCGCCTTCCATGTGTCCAAAATTAAACCTGTGTTTTATTCACGAATTAACCCGCCCACCCCGGTCCCCTAGAGGGGAGGGTACTGTCACGGTTGGTAAACCGTGGTCTCGGGTTTGCACTATGTGGGTGGAGTTTGTGTGTGTCGCTTGTCAGCACTGATTGTTTCATGTGGGCGTCTCCGTTGATTGTTCATCTGCACCAGCTGTTACTCATAACCCGATCCCTACTTATTGCCCTGTCTTTCGTCTTGTGTTTGTCAGAGCGTTTTGAATGAAGTCTCCCGTTCGTTTGCCTTGTTTCTCGTTCCTGTTTCTCTGTGTATTCATCATCGCTGTTCGTCTGACCCCTGCAACCCCGTCCACTCTTCAAGTCAAGTCAAGTCAAGTCTGCTTTATTGTCAATTCTTTCACATGTACAGTACATACATACAGAGAATTGAAATTGCGTTACTCTCAGACCCCCGGTGCATACAGATAACACTAACAGTAGAGCCTAAAAAATCTAGATCAAATATAAGATATAACTATACAATAAGGGAATGTAAAAAAGACATATATAATAAAAAAAATAAAAATAAAAATAAAGTTCAATAAAAGCAGCGCAAGGCACATGGCAGATAGAGTGCAAACCAGTGAACAAACAGTGCAGATAAAAAGATTTTTAGTGCATAAAGAAAAGCTTATTCAGTCTGATTAAAGTGACAACCGGATGCAACTACTCACCACCACGGATTGCTCATCTTAGGCCTGTGTCACGCTCTCCTGCTGCCTCACCTCACTGCCACTTCCTGGATCACCGTCAGTCATCGCCGCGACCATCTGTTGTTCCACCTGGATTTATTTGTGTACCTGACTTTAACAAACATTCTGGTTTCACTCTTGCACTTGCTTCCTCACCTTTTGTTACGGTTACAGAACGCTCTGACCAACATGGAAGCAGCAAGTTCCACATCACTCTCCGAATTCATCCACCACAGCATCAACCTCATGGATCAACAGCAGGAGAGCATCGTCAACACCGGACGCGCTGTCCAAGTGCTGGTGACACAGGTGTCCGAGCTCACCCAGCAGATCCAACAGCTGACGATTCCCGCTGCGCCATCTGCACCGTCGGATCCCCGGGCTATCGCCGAACCCAGTTACCGACCCGAACCACGCCTACCAGTTCCCGAGAGCTACTCCGGTGAGCCCAACTACTGCAGAACATTTTTAACCAAGTGTTCCATGCATTTCTCCCTGCAGCCTTGCACATTTGAGACCGAGGAGTCCAAGGTGGCGTTCGTGCTGACTCTGCTTTCTGGGAAGGCTGCCCGGTGGAGCTCAAGCAGGGGAATCTCTCTGGGTGGATTACTCCATCCGCTTTCGCACCTTGGCGGCCGCGTGCAAGTGGAACGAGGAGGCGCAGTGGGATATGTTCCTGCACGGGTTGGCCGACCGTGTTCACAAGGAGATCTACCTCCTCGAGTTGCCAACCAGCCTCAATGGACTTGGCGCTCCGCGTGGATGCTCGCATCGTGCGCCTGGGGGTGCACGCCTGTCCTACACGTCTCCCCGGCAACCTTGAGAGTGGCAGCTCGAGTAGAGAGAATACATTCGGTCCCATCTTCGATCACGAACCCATGCAGGTGGGTGGAGCTGGTGGGTAGAGCTCGACTGACCATTTTGATTTTTCTCTATCGTACCGCCCGGGTTCCAAAACCATCAAACCCGATTCTTTGTCACGTATTTTTGATCCATCCGAACGCCCGGTGACTCCCGAGTGTATTTTACCTGAGAACATAGTCATCTCATCACTCATATGGGAGGTCGAATCGAAGGTCAAGATGGCCTTAGAAGGGGTAATGCCTCTGCCCAGGTGTCCACCGATTGTTTGTTCCGGAGGAGTTACGGTCCGACGTGATTCAATGGGGTCAATACTCCAATGTCGCTTGTCATCCAGGAATAAGCCGCACTAGATGCTTGGTAAAGCAATCGATACTGGTGGCCACTTATGGCTTGCGACATTCACGATTTTTGTGTGTTGGCCTGCTCCGTTTGTGCCAGTGGTAAGACGTCTAACCAACCTCCGGATGGATTTCTTCAACCACTGTCTGTCCCTTCCCGGTAGACATGGTTTCTGACAGGGGATCCCAATTTGTGTCCAAATTTTGGAGGGAATTTTGTAAATTGTTGGGAGCGACGGTTAGTCTGTCTTCGGGTTACCATCCGCAGAGCAATGGTCAGTCTGAGCGGGCCAACCAGGATTTTGGAGAGAACGTTTGCGATGTTTGGTCTCCAAGAATCCTTCTTCCTGGAGTCAGCAACTCTCTATGGTTGAGTACGCTCATAACTCGCTACCAGTGTCATCCACGGGCCTCTCCCCGTTTGAATGTAGTTTAGGTTACCAGCCACCTATTTTTCCTAGTCTGGAATCTGAAGTCGCGGTCCCCTCCACTCCCGCATTTGTCCAGAGGTGCCACCGCACGTGGACCAGAGCCCACGAGACTCTGCTCCAAGTGAGGGCGCGCACCAAGGCCAAAGCCGATCGCCACCGGTCTAAGCCTCCCGTATACGTCGTGGGTCAAAAAGTGTGGCTTTCTACTGACAACATTCCTCTCCGTTCCGTTTCTAATAAGTTAGCTCCCAAATTTATTGGCCCGTTCCCTGTCACCAAGATCATTAGTCCGGTGACAGTCCGCCTCAAACTACCTCCGGCGTACAGGAGGATTCATCCCGCCTTCCATGTGTCCAAAATTAAACCTGTGTTTTATTCACGAATTTAACCCGCCCACCCCGGTCCCCCTAGAGGGGAGGGTACTGTCACGGTTGGTAAACCGTGGTCTCGGGTTTGCACTATGTGGGTGGAGTTTGTGTGTGTCGCTTGTCAGCACTGATTGTTTCATGTGGGCGTCTCCGTTGATTGTTCATCTGCACCAGCTGTTACTCATAACCCGATCCCTACTTATTGCCCTGTCTTTCGTCTTGTGTTTGTCAGAGCGTTGAATGAAGTCTCCCGTTCGTTTGCCTTGTTTCTCGTTCCTGTTTCTCTGTGTATTCATCATCGCTGTTCGTCTGACCCCTGCAACCCCGTCCACTCTTCAAGTCAAGTCAAGTCAAGTCTGCTTTATTGTCAATTCTTTCACATGTACAGTACATACATACAGAGAATTGAAATTGCGTTACTCTCAGACCCCCGGTGCATACAGATAACACTAACAGTAGAGCCTAAAAAATCTAGATCAAATATAAGATATAACTATACAATAAGGGAATGTAAAAAAGACATATATAATAAAAAAATAAAAATAAAAATAAAGTTCAATAAAAGCAGCGGAAGGCACATGTTAGATAGAGTGCAAACCAGAGAACAAACAGTGCAGATAAAAAAGATTTTTAGTGCATAAAAAAAAGCTTATTCAGTCTGATTAAAGTGACAACCGGATGCAACTACTCACCACCACGGATTGCTCATCTTAGGCCTGTGTCACGCTCTCCTGCTGCCTCACCTCACTGCCACTTCCTGGATCACCGTCAGTCATCGCCGCGACCATCTGTTGTTCCACCTGGATTTATTTGTGTACCTGACTTTAACAAACATTCTGGTTTCACTCTTGCACTTGCTTCCTCACCTTTTGTTACAGTTACAGAACGCTCTGACCAACATGGAAGCAGCAAGTTCCACATCACTCTCCGAATTCATCCACCACAGCGTCAACCTCATGGATCAACAGCAGGAGAGCATCGTCAACACCGGACGCGCTGTCCAAGTGCTGGTTGACACAGGTGTCCGAGCTCACCCAGCAGATCCAACAGCTGACGATTCCCGCTGCGCCATCTGCACCGTCGGATCCCCGGGCTATCGCCGAACCCAGTTACCGACCCGAACCACGCCTACCAGTTCCCGAGAGCTACTCCGGTGAGCCCAACTACTGCAGAACATTTTTAACCAAGTGTTCCATGCATTTCTCCCTGCAGCCTTGCACATTTGAGACCGAGGAGTCCAAGGTGGCGTTCGTGCTGACTCTGCTTTCTGGGAAGGCTGCCCGGTGGAGCTCAAGCAGGGGAATCTCTCTGGGTGGATTACTCCATCCGCTTTCGCACCTTGGCGGCCGCGTGCAAGTGGAACGAGGAGGCGCAGTGGGATATGTTCCTGCACGGGTTGGCCGACCGTGTTCACAAGGAGATCTACCTCCTCGAGTTGCCAACCAGCCTCAATGGACTTGGCGCTCCGCGTGGATGCTCGCATCGTGCGCCTGGGGGTGCACGCCTGTCCTACACGTCTCCCCGGCAACCTTGAGAGTGGCAGCTCGAGTAGAGAGAATACATTCGGTCCCATCTTCGATCACGAACCCATGCAGGTGGGTGGAGCTGGTGGGTAGAGCTCGACTGACCATTTTGATTTTTCTCTATCGTACCGCCCGGGTTCCAAAACCATCAAACCCGATTCTTTGTCACGTATTTTTGATCCATCCGAACGCCCGGTGACTCCCGAGTGTATTTTACCTGAGAACATAGTCATCTCATCACTCATATGGGAGGTCGAATCGAAGGTCAAGATGGCCTTAGAAGGGGTAATGCCTCTGCCCAGGTGTCCACCGATTGTTTTGTTCCGGAGGAGTTACGGTCCGACGTGATTCAATGGGGTCAATACTCCAATGTCGCTTGTCATCCAGGAATAAGCCGCACTAGATGCTTGGTAAAGCAACGATACTGGTGGCCACTTATGGCTTGCGACATTCACGATTTTGTGTTGGCCTGCTCCGTTTGTGCCAGTGGTAAGACGTCTAACCAACCTCCGGATGGATTTCTTCAACCACTGTCTGTCCCTTCCCGGTAGACATGGTTTCTGACAGGGGATCCCAATTTGTGTCCAAATTTTGGAGGGAATTTTGTAAATTGTTGGGAGCGACGGTTAGTCTGTCTTCGGGTTACCATCCGCAGAGCAATGGTCAGTCTGAGAGGGCCAACCAGGATTTTGGAGAGAACGTTGCGATGTTTGGTCTCCAAGAATCCTTCTTCCTGGAGTCAGCAACTCTCTATGGTTGAGTACGCTCATAACTCGCTACCAGTGTCATCCACGGGCCTCTCCCCGTTTGAATGTAGTTTAGGTTACCAGCCACCTATTTTTCCTAGTCTGGAATCTGAAGTCGCGGTCCCCTCCACTCCCGCATTTGTCCAGAGGTGCCACCGCACGTGGACCAGAGCCCACGAGACTCTGCTCCAAGTGAGGGCGCGCACCAAGGCCAAAGCCGATCGCCACCGGTCTAAGCCTCCCGTATACGTCGTGGGTCAAAAAGTGTGGCTTTTCTACTGACAACATTCCTCTCCGTTCCGTTTCTAATAAGTTAGCTCCCAAATTTATTGGCCCGTTCCCTGTCACCAAGATCATAAGTCCGGTGACAGTCCGCCTCAAACTACCTCCGGCGTACAGGAGGATTCATCCCGCCTTCCATGTGTCCAAAATTAAACCTGTGTTTTATTCACGAATTAACCCGCCCACCCCGGTCCCCTAGAGGGGAGGGTACTGTCACGGTTGGTAAACCGTGGCCTCAGGTTTGCACTATGTGTGTGGAGTTTGTGTGTGTCGCTCGTCAGCACTGATTGTTTCATGTGGGCGTCTCCGTTGATTGTTCATCTGCACCAGCTGTTACTCATAACCCGATCCCTACTTATTGCCCTGTCTTTCGTCTTGTGTTTGTCAGAGCGTTGAATGAAGTCTCCCGTTCGTTTGCCTTGTTTCTCGTTCCTGTTTCTCTGTGTATTCATCATCGCTGTTCGTCTGACCCCTGCAACCCCGTCCACTCTTCAAGTCAAGTCAAGTCAAGTCTGCTTTATTGTCAATTCTTTCACATGTACAGTACATACATACAGAGAATTGAAATTGCGTTACTCTCAGACCCCCGGTGCATACAGATAACACTAACAGTAGAGCCTAAAAAATCTAGATCAAATATAAGATATAACTATACAATAAGGGAATGTAAAAAAGACATATATAATAAAAAATAAAAATAAAAATAAAGTTAAATAAAAGCAGCGCAAGGCACATGGCAGATAGAGTGCAAACCAGTGAACAAACAGTGCAGATAAAAAGATTTTTAGTGCATAAAGAAAAGCTTATTCAGTCTGATTAAAGTGACAACCGGATGCAAACTACTCACCACCACGGATTGCTCATCTTAGGCCTGTGTCACGCTCTCCTGCTGCCTCACCTCACTGCCACTTCCTGGATCACCGTCAGTCATCGCCGCGACCATCTGTTGTTCCACCTGGATTTATTTGTGTACCTGACTTTAACAAACATTCTGGTTTCACTCTTGCACTTGCTTCCTCACCTTTTGTTACGGTTACAGAACGCTCTGACCAACATGGAAGCAGCAAGTTCCACATCACTCTCCGAATTCATCCACCACAGCGTCAACCTCATGGATCAACAGCAGGAGAGCATCGTCAACACCGGACGCGCTGTCCAAGTGCTGGTGACACAGGTGTCCGAGCTCACCCAGCAGATCCAACAGCTGACGATTCCCGCTGCGCCATCTGCACCCGTCGGATCCCCGGGCTATCGCCGAACCCAGTTACCGACCCGAACCACGCCTACCAGTTCCCGAGAGCTACTCCGGTGAGCCCAACTACTGCAGAACATTTTTAAACCAAGTGTTCCATGCATTTCTCCCTGCAGCCTTGCACATTTGAGACCGAGGAGTCCAAGGTGGCGTTCGTGCTGACTCTGCTTTCTGGGAAGGCTGCCCGGTGGAGCTCAAGCAGGGGGAATCTCTCTGGGTGGATTACTCCATCCGCTTTCGCACCTTGGCGGCCGCGTGCAAGTGGAACGAGGAGGCGCAGTGGGATATGTTCCTGCACGGGTTGGCCGACCGTGTTCACAAGGAGATCTACCTCCTCGAGTTGCCAACCAGCCTCAATGGACTTGGCGCTCCGCGTGGATGCTCGCATCGTGCGCCTGGGGGTGCACGCCTGTCCTACACGTCTCCCCGGCAACCTTGAGAGTGGCAGCTCGAGTAGAGAGAATACATTCGGTCCCATCTTCGATCACGGAACCCATGCAGGTGGGTGGAGCTGGTGGGTAGAGCTCGACTGACCATTTTGATTTTTCTCTATCGTACCGCCCGGGTTCCAAAACCATCAAACCCGATTCTTTGTCACGTATTTTTGATCCATCCGAACGCCCGGTGACTCCCGAGTGTATTTTACCTGAGAACATAGTCATCTCATCACTCATATGGGAGGTCGAATCGAAGGTCAAGATGGCCTTAGAAGGGGTAATGCCTCTGCCCAGGTGTCCACCGATTGTTTGTTCCGGAGGAGTTACGGTCCGACGTGATTCAATGGGGTCAATACTCCAATGTCGCTTGTCATCCAGGAATAAGCCGCACTAGATGCTTGTAAAGCAACGATACTGGTGGCCACTTATGGCTTGCGACATTCACGATTTTGTGTTGGCCTGCTCCGTTTGTGCCAGTGGTAAGACGTCTAACCAACCTCCGGATGGATTTCTTCAACCACTGTCTGTCCCTTCCCGGTAGACATGGTTTCTGACAGGGGATCCCAATTTGTGTCCAAATTTTGGAGGGAATTTTGTAAATTGTTGGGAGCGACGGTTAGTCTGTCTTCGGGTTACCATCCGCAGAGCAATGGTCAGTCTGAGCGGGCCAACCAGGATTTTGGAGAGAACGTTGCGATGTTTGGTCTCCAAGAATCCTTCTTCCTGGAGTCAGCAACTCTCTATGGTTGAGTACGCTCATAACTCGCTACCAGTGTCATCCACGGGCCTCTCCCCGTTTGAATGTAGTTTAGGTTACCAGCCACCTATTTTTCCTAGTCTGGAATCTGAAGTCGCGGTCCCCTCCACTCCCGCATTTTTCCAGAGGTGCCACCGCACGTGGACCAGAGCCCACGAGACTCTGCTCCAAGTGAGGGCGCGCACCAAGGCCAAAGCCGATCGCCACCGGTCTAAGCCTCCCGTATACGTCGTGGGTCAAAAAGTGTGGCTTTCTACTGACAACATTCCTCTCCGTTCCGTTTCTAATAAGTTAGCTCCCAAATTTATTGGCCCGTTCCCTGTCACCAAGATCATTAGTCCGGTGACAGTCCGCCTCAAACTACCTCCGGCGTACAGGAGGATTCATCCCGCCTTCCATGTGTCCAAAATTAAACCTGTGTTTTATTCACGAATTAACCTGCCCACCCCGGTCCCCTAGAGGGGAGGGTACTGTCACGGTTGGTAAACCGTGGTCTCGGGTTTGCACTATGTGGGTGGAGTTTGTGTGTGTCGCTTGTCAGCACTGATTGTTTCATGTGGGCGTCTCCGTTGATTGTTCATCTGCACCAGCTGTTACTCATAACCCGATCCCTACTTATTGCCCTGTCTTTCGTCTTGTGTTTGTCAGAGCGTTGAATGAAGTCTCCCGTTCGTTTGCCTTGTTTCTCGTTCCTGTTTCTCTGTGTATTCATCATCGCTGTTCGTCTGACCCCTGCAACCCCGTCCACTCTTCAAGTCAAGTCAAGTCAAGTCTGCTTTATTGTCAATTCTTTCACATGTACAGTACATACATACAGAGAATTGAAATTGCGTTACTCTCAGACCCCCGGTGCATACAGATAACACTAACAGTAGAGCCTAAAAAAATCTAGATCAAATATAAGATATAACTATACAATAAGGGAATGTAAAAAAGACATATATAATAAAAAAATAAAAATAAAAATAAAGTTCAATAAAAGCAGCGCAAGGCACATGGCAGATAGAGTGCAAACCAGTGAACAAACAGTGCAGATAAAAAGATTTTTAGTGCATAAAGAAAAGCTTATTCAGTCTGATTAAAGTGACAACCGGATGCAACTACTCACCACCACGGATTGCTCATCTTAGGCCTGTGTCACGCTCTCCTGCTGCCTCACCTCACTGCCACTTCCTGGATCACCGTCAGTCATCGCCGCGACCATCTGTTGTTCCACCTGGATTTATTTGTGTACCTGACTTTAACAAACATTCTGGTTTCACTCTTGCACTTGCTTCCTCACCTTTTGTTACAGTTACAGAACGCTCTGACCAACATGGAAGCAGCAAGTTCCACATCACTCTCCGAATTCATCCCCACAGCGTCAACAACCTCATGGATCAACAGCAGGAGAGCATCGTCAACACCGGACGCGCTGTCCAAGTGCTGGTGACACAGGTGTCCGAGCTCACCCAGCAGATCCAACAGCTGACGATTCCCGCTGCGCCATCTGCACCGTCGGATCCCCGGGCTATCGCCGAACCCAGTTACCGACCCGAACCACGCCTACCAGTTCCCGAGAGCTACTCCGGTGAGCCCAACTACTGCAGAACATTTTTACCAAGTGTTCCATGCATTTCTCCCTGCAGCCTTGCACATTTGAGACCGAGGAGTCCAAGGTGGCGTTCGTGCTGACTCTGCTTTCTGGGAAGGCTGCCCGGTGGAGCTCAAGCAGGGGAATCTCTCTGGGTGGATTACTCCATCCGCTTTCGCACCTTGGCGGCCGCGTGCAAGTGGAACGAGGAGGCGCAGTGGGATATGTTCCTGCACGGGTTGGCCGACCGTGTGTTCACAAGGAGATCTACCTCCTCGAGTTGCCAACCAGCCTCAATGGACTTGGCGCTCCGCGTGGATGCTCGCATCGTGCGCCTGGGGGTGCACGCCTGTCCTACACGTCTCCCCGGCAACCTTGAGAGTGGCAGCTCGAGTAGAGAGAATACATTCGGTCCCCATCTTCGATCACGAACCCATGCAGGTGGGTGGAGCTGGTGGGTAGAGCTCGACTGACCATTTTGATTTTTTCTATCGTACCGCCCGGGTTCCAAAACCATCAAACCCGATTCTTTGTCACGTATTTTTGATCCATCCGAACGCCCGGTGACTCCCGAGTGTATTTTACCTGAGAACATAGTCATCTCATCACTCATATGGGAGGTCGAATCGAAGGTCAAGATGGCCTTAGAAGGGGTAATGCCTCTGCCCAGGTGTCCACCGATTGTTTGTTCCGGAGGAGTTACGGTCCGACGTGATTCAATGGGGTCAATACTCCAATGTCGCTTGTCATCCAGGAATAAGCCGCACTAGATGCTTGGTAAAGCAACGATACTGGTGGCCACTTATGGCTTGCGACATTCACGATTTTGTGTTGGCCTGCTCCGTTTGTGCCAGTGGTAAAGACGTCTAACCAACCTCCGGATGGATTTCTTCAACCACTGTCTGTCCCTTCCCGGTAGAGACATGGTTTCTGACAGGGGATCCCAATTTGTGTCCAAATTTTGGAGGGAATTTGTTTAATTGTTGGGAGCGACGGTTAGTCTGTCTTCGGGTTACCATCCGCAGAGCAATGGTCAGTCTGAGCGGGCAAACCAGGATTTTGGAGAGAACGTTGCGATGTTTTGGTCTCCAAGAATCCTTCTTCCTGGAGTCAGCAACTCTCTATGGTTGAGTACGCTCATAACTCGCTACCAGTGTCATCCACGGGCCTCTCCCCCGTTTGAATGTAGTTTAGGTTACCAGCCACTATTTTTCCTAGTCTGGAATCTGAAGTCGCGGTCCCCTCCACTCCCGCATTTTTCCAGAGGTGCCACCGCACGTTGAACCAGAGCCCACGAGACTCTGCTCCAAGTGAGGGCGCGCACCAAAGAGCCAAAGCCGATCGCCACCGGTCTAAGCCTCCCGTATAACGTCGTGGGGGTCAAAAAGTGTGGCTTTCTACTGACAACATTCCTCTCCGTACCGTTTCTAATAAGTTAGCTCCCAAATTTATTGGCCCGTTCCCTGTCACCAAGATCATTAGTCCGGTGACAGTCCGCCTCAAACTACCTCCGGCGTACAGGAGGATTCATCCCGCCTTCATGTGTCCAAAATTAAACCTGTGTTTTATTCACGAATTAACCCGCCCACCCCGGTCCCCTAGAGGGGAGGGTACTGTCACGGTTGGATAAACCGTGGTCTCGGGTTTGCACTATGTGGGTGGAGTTTGTGTGTGTCGCTGTCAGCACTGATTGTTTCATGTGGGCGTCTCGTGTTACAGTACATCTGCACCAGCTGTTACTCATACCCCGATCCTACTTATTGCCCTGTCTTTCGTCTTGTGTTTGTCAGAGCGTTGGAATGAAGTCTCCCGTTCGTGCTTGCCTTGTTTCTCGTTCCTGTTTGTCTCTGTGGATTCATCATCGCTGTTCGTCTGACCCCTGCAACCCCGTCCACATCTTCAAGTCAAGTCAAGTCAAGTCTGCTTTATTGTCAATTCTTTCACATGTACACTACATACATACAGAGAATTTGAAATTGCGTTACTCTCAGACCCATGGTGCATACAGATAACACTAACAGTAGAGCCTAAAAAATCTAGATCAAATATAAGATATAACTATACAATAAGGGAATGTAAAAAAGACATATATAATAAAAAAAATAAAAATAAAAATAAAGTTCAATAAAAGCAGCGCAAGGCACATGGCAGATAGAGTGCAAACAGTGAACAAACAGTGCAGATAAAAAGATTTTTAGTGCATAAAGAAAAGCTTATTCAGTCTGATTAAAGTGACAACCGGATGCAACTACTCACCACCACGGATTGCTCATCTCAGGCCTGTGTCACACTCTCCTGCTGCCTCACCTCACCGCCACTTCCTAGATCCGTCAGTCATCGCCCGCGACCCATCTGTTGTTCCACCTGGATTTATTTGTGTACCTGACTTTAACAAACATTCTGGTTTCACTCTTGCACTTGCTTCCTCACCTTTTGTTACGGTTACAGAACGCTCTGACCAACATGGAAGCAGCAAGTTCCACATCACTCTCCGAATTCATCCACCACAGCGTCAACCTCAACTCATGGATCAACAGGATCAGGAGAGAAGCATCGTCAACACCGGACGCGCTGTCCAAGTGCTGGTGACACAGGTGTCCGAGCTCACCCAGCAGATCCAACAGCTGACGATTCCCGCTGCGCCATCTGCACCGTCGGATACCCGGGCTATCGCCGAACCCAGTTACCGACCCGAACCACGCCTACCCAGTTCCCGAGAGCTACTCCGGTGAGGCCCAACTACTGCAGAACATTTTTTAACCAAGTGTTCCATGCATTTCTCCCTGCAGCCTTGCACATTGAGACCGAGGAGTCCAAGGTGGCGTTACGTGCTGACTCTGCTTTCTGGGAAGGCTGCCCGGTGGAGCTCAAGCAGGGGAATCTCTCTGGGTGGATTACTCCATCCGCTTTCGCACCTTGGCGGCCGCTGCGTGCAAGTGGAACGAGGAGGCGCAGTGGGATATGTTCCTGCACGGGTTGGCCGACCGTGTTCACAAGGAGATCTACCTCCTCGAGTTGCCAACCAGCCTCAATGGACTTGGCGTCTCCGCGTGGATGCTCGCATCGTGCGCCTGGGGGTGCACGCCTGTCCTACACGTCTCCCCGGGCAACCTTGAGAGTGCAGCTCGAGTAGAGAGAATACATTCGGTCCCATCTTCGATCACGAACCCATGCAGGTGGGTGTGGAGCTGGTGGGTAGAGCTCGACTGACCATTTTGATTTTTCTCTATCGTACCGCCCGGGTTCCAAAACCATCAAACCCCGATTCTTCTTTGGGATCACGTATTTTTGATCCATCCGAACGCCCGGTGGACTCCCGAGTGTATTTTACCTGAGAAACATAGTCATCTCATCACTCATATGGGAGGTCGAATCGAAGGTCAAGATGGCCTTAGAAGGGGTAATGCCTCTGCCCCGGTGTCCCACCGATTGTTTTGTTCCGGAGGAGTTACGGTTCCGACGTGATTCAATGGGGTCAATACTCCAATGTCGCTTGTCATCCAGGAATAAGCCGCACTAGATGCTTGGTAAAGCAACGATACGGTGGCCACTTATGGCTTGCGACATTCCACGATTTTGTGTTGGCCTGCTCCGTTTGTGCCAGTGGTAAGGGGGGGGGGGGGACGTCTAACCAACCTCCGGATGGATTTCTTCAACCACTGTCTGTCCCTTCCCGGTAGACATGGTTTCTGACAGGGGATCCCAATTTGTGTCCAAATTTTGGAGGGAATTTTGTAAATTGTTGGGAGCGACGGTTAGTCTGTCTTCGGGTTACCATCCGCAGAGCAATGGTCAGTCTGAGCGGGGGCCAACCAGGATTTTGGAGAGAACGTTGCGATGTTTGGGTCTCCAAGAATCCTTCTTCCTGGAGTCAGCAACTCTCTATTGGTTGAGTACGCTCATAACTCGCTACCAGTGTCATCCACGGGCTCTCCCCGTTTGAATGTAGTTTAGGTTACCAGCCACCTATTTTTCCTAGTCTGGAATCTGAAGTCGCGGTCCCCCCTCCACTCCCGCATTTTTCCAGAGGTGCCACCGCACGTGGACCAGAGCCCACGAGACTCTGCTCCAAGTGAGGGCGCGCACCAAGGCCAAAGCCGATCGCCACCGGTCTAAAGCCTCCCGTATACGTCGTGTGGGTCAAAAAGTGTGGCTTTCTACTGACAACATTCCTCTCCGTTCCGTTTCTAATAAGTTAGCTCCCAAATTTATTGGCCCGTTCCCTGTCACCAAGATCATTAGTCCGGTGACAGTCCGCCTCAAACTACCTCCGGCGTACAGGAGGATTCGATCCCGCCTTCCATGTGTCCCAAAATTAAACCTGTGTTTTATTCACGAATTAACCTGCCCACCCCCGGTCCCCTAGAGGGAGGTCTGTCACGGTTGGTAAACCGTGGTCTCGGGTTTGCACTATGTGGGTGGAGTTTGTGTGGTGTCGCTTGTCAGCACTGATTGTTTCATGTGGGCGTCTCCGTTGATTGTTCATCTGCACCAGCTGTTACTCATAACCCGATCCCTACTTATTGCCCTGTCTTTCGTCTT
This sequence comes from Cyprinus carpio, assembly GCF_018340385.1. Lineage (NCBI taxonomy): Eukaryota > Metazoa > Chordata > Actinopteri > Cypriniformes > Cyprinidae > Cyprinus > Cyprinus carpio. Next base: position 28,588,177 of record NC_056615.1, on the reverse strand, counting down.
GTGTTTGTCAGAGCGTTGAATGAAGTCTCCCGTTCGTTTGCCTTGTTTCTCGTTCCTGTTTCTCTGTGTATTCATCATCGCTGTTCGTCTGACCCCTGCAACCCCCGTCCACTCTTCAAAGTCAAGTCAAGTCAAGTCTGCTTTATTGTCAATTCTTTCACATGTACAGTACATAACATACAGATAATTGAAATTGCGTTACTCTCAGACCCCCGGTGCATACAGATAACACTAACAGTAGAGCCTAAAAAATCTAGATCAAATATAAGATATAACTATACAATAAGGGAATGTAAAAAAGACATATATAATAAAAAAATAAAAATAAAATAAAGTTCAATAAAAGCAGCGCAAGGCACATGGCAGATAGAGTGCAAACCAGTGAACAAACAGTGCAGATAAAAAGATTTTTAGTGCATAAAGAAAAGCTTATTCAGTCTGATTAAAGTGACAACCGGATGCAACTACTCACCACCACGGATTGCTCATCTTAGGCCTGTGTCACGCTCTCCCTGCTGCCTCACCTCACTTGCCACTTCCTGGATCACCATCAGTCATCGCACCGACCATCTGTTGTTCCACCTGGATTTATTTGTGTACCTGACTTTAATAAACATTCAGGTTTCACTCTTGCACTTGCTTCCTCACCTTTTGTTACTGTTACAGAGGGGCGGAGGACATATAGGGGTGATCGCAAAACACCTGGCGAACCACCAAAACAAAACCCATGTGCTCCAGGACAACAAAAGACTCAGACCCAACCGAGATCGTGACCAGGTATTCATAATGTCCCGTGGGGGTATTGAAGGCTGTCTTCCACTCATTGCCCTCACAAATGCGGATGAGATGATAGGTGTTGTGGAGGTCTAACTTAATGAAGACCTTGGTTCCCTGTAAAAGTTCAAAGGTATATGACATTAACGGCAAGGGGTACCTGTTCTTTATAGTAATGTCATTTAACCCTTGGTAATCAATGCAAGGACGCAGAGAGCCATCCTTCTTCTTCTTAACGAAGAAGAACCCAGCGCCAGCAGGGTAAGACGATTGGCAAATGAGACCGGCTTTTAAGGATTCTTGAATGTATGTGTCCATAGCCTCTCGTTCAGGACCTGACAGGGAAAATAGGCGACCCCGGGGAGGAGAAGTGCCTGGGAGGAGGTCGATGGCACAATCGAACGGCAGGAATGAGGAAGCAGCGGCGTGGCCCGGGACCTCCTGAAAACCAGCCGCAGATCACAGTACTCCCCCAGAACCCCAGTGAGGTCAGCAGCCTCAACCTGCAACACAGGAGACACAGACACTGGAGGAGAGGCAAAACCAAGGCAACATGCATGACACGACTGACTCCAAGACAATCTGACTGCGGGGACCAATCCACATGAGGGATGTGCTGAGCCAACCAAGGGTGGCCCCAGAACAAGCCTAGCATGAGGGGACTTCAGAAGGAACATCACAACCGACTCATGGTGATTGCCCGAGACAACAAGACTTACACGAGGGGTGGTGTGGATGATAGTGGCAACAGACTGGCCAGAGAGGCCCCAGACAGTGACAGGAGAAGAAAAGAGGAATGGCAGGAATTGCCCAGCCCTTAGCAGTGCTGTAGTGCAGGAAGCTGGCTTCAGCGCCAGAATCAATAAGGGCCTTGCAGGAGTGGGTGGAGCCTTGGTACATGATGGTAGCAGAGAGCTGGGTATGTGACTGAGGGAAAATAAGAGGAGAAGCGCCCATCAGGACTCCCCTGTTGACTAGTGGGCCTTGGCTTTTAACGGACACAATTGAGCAAAGTGACCTGACTTCCCACAATAGAGGCAGAGGCCCTGCACCAGCCTATGTTGTTTCTCATGGGCAGATAATCGAAGTCGGCCCAACTGCATGGGCTCAGGTTCCGTCTGGGACGATTGAGGCGGTCGTTGAGCCCTGAAAGGCTGGGTCTCTTCGAGCCCCCAGATGAAGGTGGCTCTTGACTCGAGTGGCCAGATCAATAAAGCCCTCCAGGTCTTTAGGTAACTTGTGTGTCGCAATCTCGTCCTGTATGTCAAAGTTAAGCCCCTCCTGAAACATAGCCCGCAGCACCCCCTCATTCCAATCGCAAGAGGCCACTAGTGTCTTAAACTGAATGGCATATTCAGCCACAGAACGTCCACCTTGACGGAGCCACGCTGTCCTTTGTTGTAAAAATTGTGAGATATTTGTGAAATAAAATGTTAAATTAACAACTTTACAGTTATAACTAGAGCCAAGCAGTAATGGTTAAATTGTTAATTATTATTTTACTTTATTCATGATTACTGTCATTTTAGATTTTATTTTATTTTTATTTTATTTGTTACATTTCATCAGAATTATTACATGCACAAATCAAGAGAGCGTCAACTTGCATGGTTTGCTCACAGGTTTAGTGGCAGCAAAACAGTGCAAATGACTGCGTCAAAGAATACAGACTGGCTGGATTACATAATGGAATTGACATCAAATTACATTTTAAAGCACTTAAAATAGTATGTATTTTAGTTAATATGCATTGTGACGTGTGTCCCCGAGCGCTCCGGTTCAGCGTCGCCCTGGGCAACACAGCGGAATCACCGGCACTAGCCTCGTCACGGGCTGAGCGGCCCGCACCTGCAGCTCATGAAGAGGCGTCTACTTCAGCCGGGGAGGAAAGCAGTATGGTGAGCAATGTCTCCCCGACACAGAGCCTAACTCTTTCCTCCTCTGTCACAGAGAGCAGCGTTTGACCGTCAGCCCCAACCAGGAGAGCACCGCACGGGATCCACCACTCAAGACCCAGAGCGCACGAGGGAGTGGAGGCACTACGGAGAGCACTGTCTTCACTCGGAGCACAAAGTTATCAATAAATCCAACCCTTCGGGGATTTTCTCTGTCCATCGGTTGTCGTGTAGTTCCTCACCTCGCCACACTGGTGGAGAATGCGGGCATAGTGTGAGGTGAACACCGACAACCGACCCCTGAGGAAGTCACCGTCACCCATTTTGTTTTCTTTTTGTTTTTTTTTTGTTTTTGTGACATTGGTTTTTTTGTCCCTCTGCTCTGTTTCCCCAGGCAGGCCGGCTCCTCCCCCCCCGGCATGGAAAGAGCTGCTTAAACACCTCACTGAGGTGAGCATCCGCCAGCAGCAAATAATGGAGCACATGGCCTCACGTCAAGGAGAAGCCGAACGCGAGCTCGCCGCCCTCCGTACCGCCGCCGCCCACCGCACGCCGCTGCCTGACCCCCCGTGTCCAAGCCGTACAGCTGATGCCGCAAATGACGGCGCACGACGATGGGAGATGTACATGCAAATGTTTGAGGCCACCGCGATCCGGGAGGCGTGGCCAGAGGACGAGTGGGCCAGACTTCTCGCGCCGCTGCTGACCGGAGAAGCGCAGCGGGCGTATTTCACCATGACGGCGGAGAGAAGCCGGGACTATGAAGAGGTGAAAAAGGAAATCCTGAGCCGAGTAGGCCTCTCCCCAATCTGTGCGGCGCAGCAGTTCCACGACTGGGCATATCGAGCTCGACAGCCCGCTCGCGCCCAAGCGGCAGAACTAAACCCGTTTGGCCCACCATTGGCTATTGACAGGGGGTCCCTCCGCACACAAGGTAGCTGAGCGTGTGGTGATCGACCCACTCCTCCGCGCGTTGAGGCAGGCGGCTGGCATGAGGAATCCCACCGATCTCGACGAGCTCGTGGAGGCCATTGAGCTGGCGGAGGCCGCCCAACACGGGGAGGTAGGGGAGCGAGCGCCGCCTTTTCCCCGAAGGGTGGTCCAGGAGCGACGCTCGCCGGAGGGCACCCAGCGACCCGTGAGCAGGCCGGCGGTTCCCGGCCCCCAGGACGAACCGATGCCCACGCGAGCCGCCCGCGCTCCCCAGGACGGATATGGCTAGCAGGCTGTTTCAATGCACAACCCGCCGCCGGAGGCACCACGAGCCGAGGTGCATATCAATGGCCGGCCGTTCATCGCCCTCCTCGACTCGGGCAGCGGGGTAAGCCTGATACAACCAACTGTCCTTACCGCCCAGAACCGGTTCCGAAGGCCCGGCTGGGCGATAAACGTGCATGCACGTGGATACCAGGCAGGTACCGGCACGGCGAGTGACCCATCACCGCGACACACCTGGATCCTGGCCCGTCGAAGTGGGAATCTTAAAGGACCTACCGGTACCCGTTCTCCTCGGCCGGGATTGGCCGGGGTTTGATCAGCTCCTCACCTCCAGCACACAGCCTGCTAGCCGGGCCGGGGACACGCCGACGCCGGAGATCAGCAAGGCGCCCTCGACGACGCCCCGCCGCGCTGCTGACATCGACAGCCCGCGAGGAGGTGCGTCCCCCTCCCAAAACTCTAACCTGTTTCTTTGATGTCTTCCAGCAGATAGCGGGAGGGGGAACGCTCGCCAACGAGCAGCGCGGGGACGAACGCCTCAAGCATTGCTGGTCTCAAGTGCGGTGGCGGAAGGAGAGGATTTACAACCGGCTCCCCACCCCACTCCCCATTTCGTGGTTCAAAACGGCCTGCTTTAACTGTGTCGCGCCAGCGCGAAGGGGGGAGGAAAAGACGTTGCTGGTGGTACCGCGAAGCAAAGTCCAGACGGTGTTGGAACTCGCCCCATGCCCACCCGATGGCTGGCCACCTCGGCGCTCAAAACCACGTGCAACGGATCCGGGATCGCTTCCACTGGCCAGGACTGAGGGGGATGTTCAAGCGGTACTGCCAAGCTTGCCCCGACGTGCCAACGGACATCGCCACATACTCCTCCCCCCCAGCCCGCTGATCCCGCTGCCTATCATAGAGGGTGCCCTTCGAGCGCATCGGGATGGACCCTGGTGGGGCCGCTGCCGAAGTCCGCCCGGGGGCATGAACACATCCTAGTTATCGTGGATTATGCCACCCGCTACCCAGAGGCCATTCCCCTCCGTAAAGCCACCGCAAAGAACATCGCACAGGGAGCTCTTCTTACTGAGTAGTCGGGTTGGCCTACCAGCGGAGATCTTGACCGACCAGGGCACTCCTTTCATGTCCCCGGATCATGGCTGACCTCTGCAAGCTCCTCAAAGTCCGGCAGATCCCGGACCAGCGTATACCCATCCACCAAACTGATGGGCTCGTGGAACGGTTTAACAAGACCCTTAAACAAATGCCTGCGACGAGTCGTGGCCGAGGACCAACGCGACTGGGGACCAAATGATCCCGTATGTGCTGTTCGGGATCCGGGAGGTGCCCCCAGGCTTCCACCGGCTTCACGCCCTTCGAGCTCCTCTTCGGCCGCCAACCCCGAGGGCTTCTAGATGTCGCCCGGGAAGCTTGGGAGCAACAGCCTGCGGTAGGTCGGAACCACCCTCGAGCACTCATCAAGGCCATGAGAGAGCGGATCGACAGGTCATGCCATTGGTCCGGGGAGCACCTGTCCAAGGCCCAGCAAGACCAGCAGCGCCTCTTCAATCGGGCCGCCCAACCACGGGAGTTCCAGCCGGGAGACTACGTCATGGTTCTGGTCCCCACCTCCGCCTTAAATTCCTGGCACGCTGGCAGGGCCCATACACGGTCACCGAACGGGTAGGACCCGTCACCTATAAAGTGCGCCAACCGGGTCGCCGAAAAGAGGAGCAGCTCTATCATATAAATCTGTTTGAAGCGCTGGGTGGGGACCCGACCCCAGCTCTCGGCCCTACGCCACCACCTCTCCCGTGGTTGTAGCATGGATCCCAATCTCTCCGCGGCCCAGAAGACGGAACTGCAGCACCTGGTCGGTCAGTTCTCGGATGTGTTCTCCCCCCTGCAGGGCGGACGACCGTCATCCAGCACGAAGTCCGAACACCACCAGGAGTTATCGTCCGGGCAGCGACCCTATCGTGTCCCGGAGGCTCGGCGACACGCCATCGAGACAGAGGTACAGGAGATGTTGAAGTTGGGGGTAATTGAGGACCCATTCGCGGAGTCCCTGGTCCAGCCCCATCGTAATGGTCCCGAAGCCCGACGGCACCCTCCGGTTCTGCAACGACTTCCGCCGCCTAAATGAGGTCTCTGAATTTGATGGCTACCCCCTCCATGCCCCTGCGCATCGATGAGCTCCTGGATAGACTGGGAAGGGCCCGGTTCAATATCGACTCTCGACCTCACCAAAGGCTATTGGCAAGTCCCTCTGTCTAAGGATGCCAAGCCCAAGACAGCCTTCTCAACCCCCAGTGGCCACTGGCAATACCGGGTCCTTCCCTTCGGCCTGCACGGGGCACCCGCCACCTTCCATGAGGCTCATGGATGTCCTGCTGAGGCCCCATATGGCCTACGCCGCGGCTTACATCGACGACGTGGCTCATCACATTTCCGAGACCTGGGGGGAGCATTTTAGAGCGGCTCCGGAGGGTGCTGCTGGAACTCCGCCGGGGCGGGGCTCACCGCCAACCCCGAAATGTCACCCTGGCTCTCTCCGAAGCCAAGTACCTGGTGCCTTTCTGCGTGGGTCGCGGCCTCATCCGGCCCCAGGGAAAATAAGGTGACAGCTATCCTCTCGGCGACCGCGGCCCACTACCAATACCCAGGTAAGAGCCTTTTTGGGGTTGGCGGGATACTACCGTTGTTTTATCCCTAACTTCTCCTCCTTAGCCTCTTCCCTGACAGATCTGACCAGGAAGGGGAACCCGAGAAAGGTAGTACCTGGAGGTCCGGAAGCAGAAGAGAGAGAGAAAGAAAGAGAAGAGAGAGGTCATTCCAGCAGGTGAAGTCCCCCTCACCCCGGAGCCAGTCCTGCAAGCCCCCGATTGCACCTGCCCCTTCCTGGTGCAAACGGACGCCTCAGGACACCGGTTAGGAGCCGTTTAGACTCGACTCCCACGCCCACACTTTTTTGGTCCAGGCGACGGCGAGGAACACCCGGTGATCTATATTAGTAGTCCGGAAGCTTGACCCCGACCGAACAACGGTATGCCGCCGGGGAAAGAAGCTGTTGGCTGTCAAGTGGCAGGTCCTGGAGCCCTGTCGCTATTAACCTCCTCTCGGCCGCGCGGTTCACACCCTGTTGACCGATCATGCGCCAACTGCAGTGGATGGGCCCGCTGCAAAGGACACCAATCCCGCACGTGTGACCGGGTGGGGGTCCTTGCGCGTCCAGGACTTCCACTTCACCGTACAACACCCCGGGCGGGGACAGCCAACGCCAACGCGGACCGGCCTCTCCAGGAATAGGGCAGCTTTCGCAGAGTCTGTCAGGACTCCACTCCCCACCCTCCCCATATCTCCCCATTGTTCACGCAGGCGCAGTCCGACGCTTAGGGGGGGGAGTGTGACGTGGGTCCCGAGCGCATCGTCAGCGTCGCCCTGGGCAACACAGCGGAATCTACGGCACCTAAGCTCGTCACGGGGCTGAGTCGGGCCGCACCTGCATCTCATGAAGAGGCGTCTACTTCAGCCGGGGAGGAAAGCAGTATGGTTAGAGCAATGTCCTCCCGACACAGAGCCTAACTCTTACCTCCTCTGTCACAGAGAGCAGCGTGTGACCGTCAGCCCCAACCAGGAGAGCACCCGCACGGGATCCAACCACTCAAGACCCTAGAGGAGCAAGAGGGAGATTGGAGCACTATACGGCAGAGCACTGTCTTCACTCGGAGCACAAAGTTATAAGCTAAATCCCACCCTTCGGGGCCCCATTTTCCTCTGTCCATCGGTTGTCGTGTAGTTCATCCTCGCCACAGCAGTATATATATATATATATAATATATATCCTATATATATATATATTATATATATATCTATAATTTATATATATTAAAGCATTTCTTTCCAATGACAGAGAAACTATTAATGCATTGATAACCTCTTCTCTTACAGGTGAGTGTGTTTGGGGTTTGGGACTACAAGTGATGGAATCTGGCATCATTATTTTGAAAAAACATTGACTTCATATGAAATCGGCATTCATGCTGGAAAATTTGAAAATGAACTATCAATAGTGCTCCAACAGGAAAACAAGATTTTGATGCACAAAGGTTGGACATAAGCAGGAAATACTCCCTCAGTACTGTGCATATTGCATTGCATTGCAATATCGAATATTGAATTTTGCAGATTGTGATTTGATTTTCAGTTGAGATCATCTTGAGAGATCAACTTTTGTGAAGTGTTTCATTTGAGCTCTTCATTGGCACCCGTGCTGCACAGTAAATGATTTCATGTAATGTGGATTAGTAATCAGATTCCAACAATTAAGCACTTGTAATTAGAATGTTGACACAAAGAGAATTCATAAAAGTTACTAACCACTGGTGATTTACAGCGGTGAAACTCCCAGGTTTTTCATCATATCTAGTGACCTTCGTTTTACTGTTGGTTCTGGAAGTCTGGGAAAAAAATTTCAAACTAGAAGAACTTTGGGCATTGATGTCCAATATTATAATGGAATTGTCCTGAAAGATCTTGCAAAAATCAGCCATCAAGAAGAAATGAATTTCAATTTTTCAAAGAGAAAATAGTTCTTTTTTGGGGAATTTTTTTTTAAACTTATAAATTGCAATAGTTTCTCAGTCCTTATACTATTTTCATTGTCTATTTGTTGCATTATCTTCAATAAATTGGAAAACATTTGTGCATCCGAAGTATAAAGTTTTCAATATTTCAGTCTAATCATTCAGTCATAAAAAACAGCATCAAAATAACATTTTTAACACTGAACCCAAAATATGATTTTGTGAAAGAATCATCTTCAGATTTTAGATGGGTTTTTGAGGGCACAAACAAACGCACTGAGGCTTTAGAGAAAAACCTAGCAAATAAATGTTTCTAAACAAAAAAAATAAAACACAAAATAAGTCCATTTCTGATTTATTTTTCCTACTCTTAAAGTGGCTATAAACAAATGGCATATGTATTTTTTTTTTTTTTTTTTTTGTCCCAACAAATTGGGCACCACAGGATTTGTGCCATATCACAAGTTAGAAGTCCTTGTTAGTAAGAAACTTCAGTTCGGGCTGGAGTAAGATGACTGGTGACATGATCAGATTTAGTTATCTGTTGTGCCATTGTGCCCGGGGGGGGGGGGAACTGGGATGAAGGCAAGATCTTGTGCATTTGTATGCGATGTGACACATTTACAGACACAACATTTTAAGATATTTTTTTATTTATTTATTTTGTGATCATTAGGTCTGCTTTTCATATTCAAGAGACATTCCAGTTTTTCCATTCCCGACATTCCGGCTACGCTCTTGGTTGTCAGTGGTTCTTGGCCTCCCACATCGTGCGTTAAAATTATTGTTATGGACGGGCATCCTCCTCTAATTTGTTATCAATTTATTTTCTTCATACTGCATTGAACAATTTTATATAAAGGCCTTTGGCTATTTGAGAGATTTAAAGGTTAAATGGTTTGCATGGTGGATGTATGTTTAAAATCCATCGTTATACACTCACTAAACAAAGAGTGACAGCCTTTTTAAGTGTAAAGAGCACTCCTTTCCAGCTTTTTTCTTGTGATGTGAGTGATGCAAGAACATTTGAGCATATCACCGGTCAGAAAAGAACAATGTTATATTTAAAAAGCGCATCATAGCTGTCGCGCCCCTTATTCCTCTCTCTCTTTACTGTTTTGTTTTATGTGAAGTGCTGAAGTGTGCAAATCCACCTGCTCTGTATGTTGGAGATTCTGTTGTTCGTGGGTGCCGTCTTTACACCTTCGCATCTGTTTTTCTTCCACCCTCACATAACATTATGCTCGCTCTTCGATAATCTGTCAAATATCAATGCTAAGAAATCCGCCTAAATTAAGTATAAAGAGCAGAAGAAAGCGGCCCTAAGGCAGCTACACATGCCAGGATCCCGCCACTCGCCAAGATGCCAGAAAGCAAGTTAGAAATTTTACTAAAAACAAGTCTATCGCAAGACATCTGGTGGGGGTGGTGGTGGGGGGTGGCGGATGGGGGGGTCACCTTGGGGTAGCCAGCCAAATGTCAGGGGGGCGGTGCCACCCCTGGCCCCACGAGACACGCCGCTGGACATTCCACATGGTTATTTCAGTTTGTAATGAAGTTCTGCTAGATGTGATTGAGGTAATATTTGATGATTGACTCATCCTAGAAATGTAATTCTAGGATGTCTACCCAACACTCAATAGAACAACAAGGACTTTCAGTTCCTCATATCAATAACAGAAACTCACACCAAGAAACAACATTACACATCATAACGGTTCAGAATGTTTCATGATAAGGCAACACCTAAGACAAGACCGCCCCATGTGCGGCTCCTCGAGACGGGTCCCATGTCCTATCCTTGGAGTATTAGCTCCAAAAATGTTGGCACCAGATCCCATCTAAGGACCCTAAATTTTTTAGAAATATATCATCATTTCAGATATATTTTCGGGTATATTCACTGTCTGCCCTGTCCACACTTGTCAACTAAGAAAATGCTGTTAGACTAATACATCAACTTCAAAACCATCCTGGTGAAGATTTGCATGAAAATATATTTAAAAAAAACCTTTATAGGAAACTTAGACAGCAAAAGCAATGAAAACCATCTGTGGACAAGTTGAGGTTGTATACAAACAACACCTAAAGCAAATGTTTTATTTTACTTACAAGAACAGCGGATGATTGACATAATATTATAAGCCTCACTAAAGAATCGCTCTCTGAAATTATGAGTTGGGTTTTTAAAATCTTTCATCTCTCTCAACCTGAATATAATCTGGCCACGTAATCTGTTAAAAATAATAATAATAATAATAATACATAATAATAATAATAATAAGAACTAGAATGTACATTTCCTGAAGAAAATGTGGGAGTGGTGTCTCGGTTGGCAGTGGAAAAACAAAATTCGCCACTCAGTTGCTAGGTTGTTCGTCTATGCAATTGCTAAGGTGTATCTGGGTGGTTGCTAGTGGGTGTGTTCTGGATGGTTGCTAGGTGGATGCCTAGTGGTAACCTGGGAGGTTTGCTAGGTGGTGTGCTAGGTAGTTTCTAAGGTACTTGGGGTGGTTTGCTAGGTGTTGCTCAGGTGGTTGCTAGGCTTTTCTGGGGTGGTTGCTAGGGCGGTTGCTAAGGCAGATTGCTAAGGTACTTAGGGTGTTGCTAACTTGTGTGTTTGCTAGGTGGTTGCTATGGTAACCTGGGGGGTTGCTAGGCAGTTGCTAAGGTTGCAAGCATTGCTAAGGTACTGGGGTGGTTTGCTAAGGTGTTTGCTAGGATGGTTCTGGGCTAAGGTACCTTAGGGTGGTTGCTAATGTGTTGCTAGGCGTTTGCTATGGTAACCTGGGTGGTTGCTAGGGCGGTTGCTAAGTGGTTGCTTATGGTAAGCTGGGTGTTTGCTAGAGGGTTGCTTAGTCAGTTGCTAAGGTACTAGGGGTAATTGATAAGGTGGTGTTGCTAGGTGGTCTGCATTGGGTGTTCTGGCTGGTTGCTAGGTGGTTGCTATAGTAACCTGAGTGGTTGCGTAGGTGGTTTGCTAGTGTGGTTTCCTTCTAAAGTGTGTGTCTGCCTAGGCGGTTACTAGGGTGTTCTGGGTGGTTGGTAGGCGGTTGCTCTGGTAACCTGGATGGTTGGTAGGCGGTTGCTAGGCAGTTGCTAAGGTACTTGTCGTTATCACTAACCCCTAACCGTGTTGCTAGGTGCGGTTGCTAGGGTGTTCTGGATGGTTTTTGCCTATGTACTCAGTTTACTAGTGGAGTGTCTGGTAGTTGTCACGGATAGTTACTATATGGAGTTTTTATGAAGTTCATCACATGTTTTAAGCCTGTATTTACACCTTAGCTAATCACTATTAGCATGGTAGCTGTTTCCTAGGGCTAGCAGTTTTTTGAAGTCCAGTTTGTTAGCATGATTCAAAAAAGCCAACCCCCTTTGTCTCTCACGATGTATCCCAGAGTGCAGAGATATAGGTCTTGCAAAAATGGTTGCAAAATAGGGTACTCTGTTGGTTGTAAGGTAATGGCTTGGCCAACGTTCCATGATGAATTACTCCAAAGGTTGCTTGCCAATATAAAACCAACACACCATGTCTGGTTTTGCGCAAAGCTTATAGCCGCTCTCCATCCAATGTGGTTATTCCACATGTTCTGTGACCAATTCTCCGGATCTCTGAGCTTGGACCGGCAAAGTTGGCTGCAAATGCAATTTGTCTATGGGATTTTTTCAGCCGATATTTCGGTCCCGATGTACGAACAGCGTACGCCCAAATGTCTTATAAGGGGTGCTTTCACATTGGCCTCATTTAGTTCGGTGTGAATCGTACCAGAGTTTGTTTCCTCCCCCTTTGGTGGGTTCGGTTTGGGCAGGTGTGAAAAGCAGCAATCGCACTCGGGTGCGCACACAAATTGCGGACCCAAACAAGTGTACGAAACCTCTCTCCCTGTCGTCAGGGTATCTCCCGAGCGATGTCCGCCGCGACGTCTGTCGCCGTTTGCAGTGCATCAGAACGTTGTTATTTTTAAGCCCGCATCCGGCGCTTCATTATCGAAATGTATTGTTTTGCATATTGTGGTCTGGTATACAAACCAATGTAATAGATTATGCTTGCTCGCTATGGTACAAGAACATTATTTGGGTTCGTTCTTCAACTTTGTGTCTTCCGTTCCCGTCCGGGCACTCAACAGCAATTCACTGTGGTGTGAAAAGGACCCACACAGAAAAAATCTCCTAGAAAATTGCTACTTGTTCTCGACAACCATTGGACAGCCCAACTCGTTCAGAGAGTCGTCATGAAAACCGCGACTTCCGAGCCTGTAGAACAGGTCTACGCACTAACAGTCATAGCACCCACGCGATCTTTACCGACGCGGGCGTGCACTAGCCTTGGGCCCGGCCGGCTCTAGCCTGTCTTAATCTCGACGTTGTTCTTGTCGGGGGCCTTGTGCGGGTCTGTGACAAAAACTGCGGGACTCGTTACGCGCACGAAATTTTGTACGGATCTATAAGAGAATAATAATAATATGTGAGATAATATAAGTGCCTTTCGGCAAGCACACATATAAGAATAAATATAGCTGCAAGCAGCAAATTACAGGGCCAAGCACTACAGAAGCAAGAATCAGACCAACCACAGAAATGAGTAGTTGAAGCGATTTAGGATGCTTTTAAGTCAAACAGCTGAAAAAATATAAATACAACCTCTAATTAATAAACATGATTTACTGCCTTATCACGTTAGAACCAATAGGTCCGCGGGCTGTTTTCAAATTAATGTGGTGTGTTTCTGAGTGAGTTGACAATGGCAACACACAAAGTTTTGTGTCAATAGAGGCAACAACATTGCAGAGATCAAGTGTGCTCAAGTATCATTTTGGCATCATGCCTCAAATTCGTTGCTGGTGGAAATGCGGAAAAACAGTTTCGTCTTATCAACACAAAATCCCATAACTTTTTGTCAGCATGGGTCTGAAAGATGATATGATTGAGTTTTGGGACATGACAAGCATCAACAGGTAATGTTTATCTGGCCAAATCATCTTTAAAGTCAAATATCTTACTCACTGTAGTAGAAAAATATGGTGTGACCTCCTGACTGTGAAAACCGCAGCTAAAGTGCATTGTTTGTTGAATTAATGTTTATGTAAATGTCATCCTTCTAAAGATGTAAAAAAACGATTCTGTGAAAAAATAGACCTTTATATCCTTTAATATGTACTGAGTAAGAGCCGTCAAAGATTGAAATCGAGTGAAAATATTGGTTTAAAAATCAAACTTAGAGTGCTTGTTATCTCATAATTAGGACTTTGAGACTTAGCCTGGATTTCACAGACAGTGTACAGGAACTGAAACTCCTGAGCATGAATTATTTGGCACCTGGATAAGATTAGAACTTAAAAGCTGGCCCTTTAAAGTGAAACCAACACTTTCTGAGACAAAAAAAAATAAAATCACTCAAGATAAACTGAAACCTGAGATCCTGGATCAAACTTTATAACTTATATTATAATGACTGGGTTCACTAAAAGTGTTTGTGATTATATTTGAAAAGAGTGGGTATAATTTAATACCTATTTTAAGACTAAAACAATGTTTGTTTTAAAAAAAAGCATGACCTCAGTTTTCCCATGTGGAATGCATGAGTTTTGGGCGCATTGACACTTTTAAACCCAGTCTCCCTGTTCTGGCATTTTTAAACTGTACACTGGCCACACGTACACATGTGAATAGCCTGGGGAAGAAGGTTATTTCTGTATTAAGGTGTTTTAAACCACCATTTGTCCTTAATTACAACCGTCCTACCGTTCTTAGAATAGAGTCATACAACTGTTTGAATCAGTAGAATGTTTTATTAATATAGTTTTAGTAATTCTCTTTTTTGTTTGAATGTGACTTTTTTCTTGTTTGTTCTTTTTTTTTTTTTAGTTGTAATTTTGTCAAGTCAAGTCAAGTCATCTTTATTTATATAGCGCTTTAAACAAAAAAGATTGCGTCAAAGCACCTGAACAACTTAATTAGGAAAACAGTGTGTCAATAATGCAAAATGACAGTTAAGGCATTTTCATCATTGAATTCTTGATGGCATCATGCAGCACAGTTCAGTTTAATAGTGCTGTTGGCAATAATTTGCAATCAAGTCAACGTATCGCTGTAAATGAAGTGTCCCCAACTAAGCAAGAGCCAGAGCGACAGCGGCAAGGAACCAAAACTCCATCTGTGACAGAATGGGAGAAAAAACACCTTGGGAGAAACCAGGCTCAGTCGGGGGGCCAGTTCTCCTCTGACCAGACGAAACCACAGTTTCAATTCCAGGCTGCAGCAAAGTCAGATTGCAGAAGACAATCAGCGTTTCCTGTGTGGTCTTGGTCCCGGTGGTCGTCTGAGACAAGGTCTTTACAGGGTGATCTGTCTTCTGGGGCCTCTAGTCCCTGGTCTCCCGTGTCTTTCAGGGCTGTAGAGGGTCCTTTCTAGGTGCTGATCCACCATCTGGGCTGGATACATCCTGGATCCGGGTGACTGCAGTGACCCTCGGCAACGTGGATACAGACATGGATCTGGTTGCTATGGTGACCTCGGAATAAGAGCGAGAACCAGACTAATATTAGTCCGTAGATTCCATTCTTCTAATGATGTAGCAAGTACATCCGGTGTTATGGTAAGTGTTCCCGGTTCCGTTTAACCTAATGTAATGCAGCTAAAAGAATCCTTTAAACGGGGGAAAGAAAAACCAAAAACGAAGAAAAAATACACCGGTGTTGGATATTGAAGCGTCTAGGGTGCATGTGTAAGCCATGTTAAAAGAAAGATGGTGTCCCCTTAAATAATCTAGATTTAAACGGCTGCAGTGTGTCTGCCTCCCGAACAATGTTAGGTAGGTTATTCCAAGGTTTGGGCGCTAAATAGGAGAAGGATCGTCCGCCCGCAGTTGCTTGATATTCTAGGTATTATCAAATTGCCATAGTTTTTGAGAACGGAGGCGGACAGTGGAGACTATAAATTTAACAAGACTTGTTCAAATACTGAGGTGCGAAACCCATTCTGGGCTTTATAAGTAATAGCAGATTTTAAATCCTATACGATGGTTGATAGGGACCAGGCAGTGTTGACAGGACCGGGCTAATATTCATCTTCCTGTTCTAGTAAGACTCTAGCTGCTGCATTTTTGACGACTGGATCTCTCGGAAAAAAAAAAAAAAACGGAGAGAGAACGGAGAGGGGGGGGGGGCAGACGGGGGGGGGGGGGGGGGGGACGCTTCCATTAATGCCAACCAAGTGTTCTAGTCTATGCAAAAGAATAGTGTGGTCAATAGTGTCGAACGCAGCACTAAGATCCGGTCGTCTCACCCCTCCCCCCCCCCCTTGAGAGAGATTTTGGATGAGTGTCTTAATTCTGAAATCTCTCTGTCAGCCTAAACTATTTCTGCATTTAGCAATGTGACTCCCTCTCACGACAGAGATAGATAAACTATACATGTTGGCACGCAGTGAAATAACAATCAGCAGGCGACGCCATTATCACGTGCTTGATGAAAGATTGTTACACAGTGGTTGATGAAATTGTGAACCGGAGAGAGAGAGTAACTAGAGAGAGGAGAGGAGGAAAGAAAACGGATAGGCCACAATGAAACGCCTAATGACACGCTAATGAGTGCTAACGGCGATGCAGGGCACTGCACTCAGGATTAAAAGAAAAGTGAACGATAAAGTAAATAGATTAGATTAGATGATGATAAATCCGACATATGGTGGGAATTAAGTATATTTTATCCCTGTAAAAACAGAGAGTGTAGTGATAGTAATATAAAGATTCTACAGAAAAACAAAGATCTACACGGAGAGCGACGATCAAAACAACAGCAGCCACGGCATGCATGGAAGCCAGAATATACACACTGTCCAACAGCGACACCCCACAGGTTAGCTATTTTTTGTTTTTTTTTTTTTTATTATATTATTTATTGGTTCAGTATTTTTTTGTAGATTCTAATTTATCTATAAATTATAGTCAGTTTTAGTTTTACGTATTTTAAGTACATCAATATAAACACGGGATAAATAATATTTCCTTAATCACGTATGCTTTAATTAAAACTTCCATTTAATTATAAACACATTGATGTTAAATTTATAATTAAAAGTCATTCACCTTCCAGCCCACCAGGTTCAACTTGACTGAGGATGGAAAGTTTAGAAAGGCTGGTTTATACAGTACTACTGCAATTATAAAGAGGTATTTACCCTTTCTATTATAGTTTGAACCTTATGCTTTGTGGGTTATAATGAGAGGATTCGAAACTTTAAACAGTTGGTAGGACCCGTAGCAACACGGGGCTACTAATATTCAACAGAACTCGCTGGTCTGAATGACCATCAGTGCAACAATAATAAGGGGCCATTCACACAGGACCGCAGAACCAGCGGACACGAGAGAAAAACAACACCTTAAAGGGACGTTTTTAAAAAGTTTAACATACTTTTAACTTGAGCACCGCATTTTTAGAACGCCCGCGTCTGCGAGAAGCTTCAAAGAACCCGCACGGCAAATTTTAGACACGCCAGTTCTGTTTGTTCTGTTTGTTCTGTTTTGATTTCACACTTATAACGCCACACATTAATACAACAGCTGCTGGCCCAAGGTGCTGTACAAACAAGTCAGCACGTTTTACACAGAAAAAACAATGGCATTCTGTAGGAGCCAGCCCTAACTCAGCTGCACAACTGATCAGGAAGATCCTTCTAGAAATGATCATTTTCGGGAAGGATGGTGCATGTGTCGTAACGCAGCCCCACGAGACCAGCAGCAGGTAACCGGCGCTTCCAGAGGGAGGGAGCGCAATATAAACCCCTCCTTACTGCTAAACCATAACCAAAATACTGTAAGGTTTCGTTACTCTAGTCCCATAATTGCGTTGTGTGACGTCAGAATAAAATTACTAAACTCTTCCCCACCCTACATGCTAACAAGCTAACAACATGATAAAGTCTGCTTTTGTTGTCACAGAGTGAGAAAAGGCTACTGGATGAAGTGCTTCATGTATTATTAAATAATTTTGGATGCAGCTTTATGTGGTAAAAGGTCTCCAGCGTGCATACATAGTGCTGTGTTTTAATTGAATCATGTTGCAAAACGGACCAAATGCAGAGTAATCGCAAACTGCTCATCTGAATTTATTTATGATTTAGACATAATGAAAAACGATGGAATTATACAAAAAAGAAAAAGATAAAAAAAACATGAAAAAATAGTACACAAAACAATGCATGACGGACAAGAAACAATGCCCAATCAGATGCAGTCGAAAAAGGTGAAGGCTGATTTTAAAAAGATTCACAATTTTAATGAAAGTTTAATGACATTGATGACATTTATTCGTAATGTTACGTTACAATTGTGTATGGATTCAGGTTCACTTGTGTCATTATGGCAACTTGTTTCCCACCATGGTGATTTGCAGCTTTTTATTTTACCATTGCATTCTGACTTTTTTTCTCAGAATTACGAGAGATGAGTAAACAATACGAGTTATAAATTGTATGATTGTGAGATATTTATGTATTTATTTAGTGGCGGAAACGAGCTTCCATAGGAAATAGACCCACAAGGTGGGAGTATTGTATTGTATTGTAGCAAGAGATCCAGGATGATTGATATTTCTGCTGTGTTCAGTGATGAGCGCCAATGTATTCTTTTAGGCAGCGGCTATTTGCACTAAGTGTAAATAGCAATTAGATTAATATTTACATAATTCAGCAATGGAATCTATTTACACTAAGTGAAAATAGTATTTTTTAACGATATGCTATTTGTACCACAACTAAGTGCAACCATAGCTATAGATTCTATGTGTAAAATATTGTCATTATAAAACAGTATGCAATAATAACGTATTGAGTGTGAATTATAATTTTAATTCAATTAAGTATGCCACCTTATAAGGACAATAAAGCCCCTCCCTACACCTACCCTAACCCTACCCAATATTTATTTTCACATTTTAATTATTCCCTTCAATTTTATTGAAATTAAATGCCTTTCCGATACGATATGTACGGAGCCCCTCTGGTCCCACTTTGTCAAAAAAAACAAAAAAAAAACAAAAAAAAAAAATTATAAAAAAAATTATATGAAGAAGAATTATAACAGGACTATGGATATGCAGCCTACAAGATTTACATTACTGTTTGAAACAGAATTGAATGATTGTGATGAACAGTACTAGTAAATAAATAGAAGCAGAAAACTGCACGCAAACTTTATTACACTGAATACTAAAAATAGAGAATATTGCACAGAATGTGAAGTATTACATTGCACTACAGTCCAGGGTCCAGTTTAATAACAAAGGTCCGTGTCAGACACTTCACTATCTTGAGCCACGAGTTAAGTATCTTGAGGCCACGAGTTATTATCTTGAGGCCACGAGTTAGTTTATCTTGAGGCCACGAGTTACTTATCTTGAGGCCTTCGACTTAGTATCTGCGAGGGCCACGAGTTTAGTATCTTGAGGCCACGAGTTAGTATCTTGAGGCCACGAGTTACTTATCTTGAGTGGCCACGAGGTTAGTATCTTGAGGCCACGATGTTAGTATCTTGAGGCCACGAGTTACTTATCTGAGAGCCACGAGTTACTTATCTTTGAGGCCACGAGTTAGTATTCTTGAGGCCACGAGTTAGTATCTTGAGGCTACAAGTTACTTACTATTGAGGCCACGAGTTACTTATCTTGAGGACACGAGTTTAGTATCTTGAGGGCCACGAGTTACTTATCTTGAGGCCACGACTTAGTATCTTGAGGCACGATTTAGTATCTTGAGGCCACGACTTAGTATCTTGAGGCCACGAGTTGACTTATCTTGAGGCCACGAGTTAGTATCTTGAGGCCACGAGTTAGTATCTTGAGGCCACAAGTTGCTTATCTTGAGGCCACGAGTTAGTATCTTGAGGCCACGAGTTAGTGATAAGTTTTTTTTTTTTTTTACCAAAGTGGGACCAGAGGGGCTCCGTAGATATGAGATTTGAAAAAGGGAGAAAAAAAATGTCCGGCTAAAGGCGGATGCGAACTCGAGGTCGGTCGCGTCCAAAAAAAGTACACACTTTAAACCGCTACGCCATTTCGCAGTCTTAACTTTCCTAATCAACACGTTGGTGGGAGGATAGCGTAAACAGGCAGGCTATTTGCAATTTGTGTAATTGGACACTCTGATTCTTTTAAACATTATATCAAATGTTGCAACAGCTGACATGAGTCTTATACACGTGTTCGTTTGTAAATAAAGCCTAACAAAATTTAATCCACAGACACACACCTCTCAACATTACGATATAAAACAGGGACAAAGCCTATTTAAGTCCTCTCTGTATAGCCTACCACTTTTTATACATGCTGCAGCTACATTGTTTATTTCCATACTTTTGGATTACTTCTGTATAAAACAGTTTAAATCACCCAAAGACGCAGGACACTTTATTATACACTCTTAGACAAATTGCGGAATGGACAACAGTTTCCAAGCCAGGATTGGTTAAAATAAAATGTTTAAGGTGGGGCTCAACAAAATGTGTAATTGCAATGCACATTGTAGATATCTATAAACATATTTTGACTAGCCAAATTGTTAATTCGAGATATCCACATTGCAATTACGCCTAGTCACAAGGCTAAATGCCGATATCTCTAAATATAGTTCTTCCTAGTCAAAAATCTGATTGGGATATCCATAATTAAATTGCAGATATCTTTAAATATGATTTGCCTAGTCAAAATTCCAATTCAAGATATCTACAACTGTAATTTGACTAGTCATAAATTAATTGTAGATATCTACAAATTAGATTAGATCAGATTAGATTCAACTGTATTTTCATTATGCAGAGTACAAGTACAGAGCTAATGAAATGCAGTTAGCATCTAACCAGAAGTGCAAGAATATAGTGTTTTATATACATATAAGTGCAGAGTAAGTGGAGCTATGATTTACAGAATGTACAGTGGAGTTGCTGTATACAGGATTGAGCAGAGTATGTACAGAATTTGAATAGGAATGCAATGTAGGGATTATATGTATGAAGAGCAGCAATGTAGGGTTATATGCACATTATGAACAGCAGCAATGTAAGAACAGTAGAAATAAATACAGTTGGATGAGTCTGCAATAGTATTGTTAAACAATGTATTCTATGCAAAGTAATCAGTAGTGTAATAATATTTTTTATAGAAATAATTTACTGTTGCTATGTACAGTAACAACCTTAGATAGTTTACAATGTGATAGCTTGAACAATGTGTAGTCTGTGCAAAATATGAGTAGTGCAAATACATGTATGTAAAGTACTGTGACCAGTGCAGTAAGAAAGCAGGTGCAGGTTAGATTGGTGGTGTTGAGTTCATAAGTGTCACAGCCTCGGGGAAGAAGCTCTTCCTGAGGCCTACTAGTACGAGAGCATAGACTCCTGTAACACCTGCGGGATGGAAGGAGGGTGAAAAGTCCATAGTTAAAAGTGAGCGGCATCCTTGATGATGTTCCTTGCCCTGCACAGGCAGCGCTTATGATAAATGTTCTCAATGGTCGTTAACTGAGTGCCGGTAATCCGTTGAGCTGTTTTCACTACCCGCTGGAGTGCTTTGCGGTCAGATGCGGAGCAATTGCTGTACCCACACTGAGATGCAAATTGTGAGTATGCTCTCAATGTACAGCAGTAGAATTCCACAAGGATCCTGGCACTCAGGTGAACATTCTTAAGGCTCCGTTTTGACCAGGGTGGAGGTGTTTTTTAGCGACCAGGTGAGGTCATCAGAAATGTGGATGCCAAGAAACTTGAAACTCGACACACGCTCCACTACAGCTCTCGTTGATGTATGGGTGTGTGAGCATGACTTTTGTCTGCCTGAAGTCCACAATGGTCTCCTTTGTCTTCTGGGTGTTTAGTTCCAGATTGTTGGTGGCACACCACACAGCCAGGTGCTGCACCTCATCCCTGGTAGGCTGACTCATCATCATCCTTGATCAGACCTACTACCGTGGTGTCATCTGCAAATTTTGATTATGGTGTTGGAGCCATAACCAGGACCACAGTCATGGGTTAATAAGGAGTAGAGAAGAGGGCTCAGTACGCAACCCTGTGGAACAAAATGCTGTTCAGGGTGATGATGGAGAAGGTGAGGTTATCTAACTTAACAGACTGAGGTCTGTTAGTCAGAAAATCTAGAATCCAGTTGCAGATGGATGTGTTGATTCCAAGCTGGCTGAACTTGGAGATCAGCTTGGAGGGGATTACAGTATTAAATGCAGAACTGAAATCAATGAACAGCATTCTCACATGTGTGAGATTTTTGACTGTCCAGGTGGGTGAGGGCAAAGTGAAGTGCCAAAGAGAAGGCATCCTCTGTTGACCTATTGCGGCGATAGGCAAATTGAAATGGGTCTAGTGTAGCAGGGAGACAGGATTTTAAATGGGATGCAACCAGCCTCTCAAAGCACTTGGCAATGATGGGGGTGAGTGCGACAGGACGGAAGTCGTTAAGGGCCGAGACAGTAGAGTGCTTCATAACTGGCACGATGGTGGAGGTTTTGAAACTAGTGGGGACAGTTGCCTGGGCCAGGGACAGTTTGAAAATTTCCGTGAAGATCTCAGCCAGCTGCTCCACACAGGCTTTATGCACAAGGAAATGTTTTTTGGATATCTTTAAAAATCTGGAATTAAAGATATCTTAAATTGTATTTTGACTAGTCAAATCAAATTTAAAGATATCTTGAATTGGGATTACGAATAGTTAAAACTCATTTGAAGATATCTGAAAATATTTTTCAATGGAAGTCAATGGAAGATTATGACTAGTCGTAATAGCATTGTAGATATCTGGAATGTGTATTATGACTAGTCAAAATGACATTGTAGATATCTTCAATGCATATTATGACTAGTCCTAATCAGATAACGACGAGTTATAATTGCAATATAGATATCTGGAATTACAATTGTGACTATCCGAAATTATATTTATGGATAGCCAAAATCCAAGTTTTAAATGATAAAATGGCTTTCCATAATGATCCTTCCGATGAGAGTGGCTTTCAGCTACGTTAGATGACGTGGCAGCCTCCAGCCTTCATAGGATGCAGCCTTTCATTTGAGAAGCACCCTACCCACAACATGAAAAAATACTATAGTAATCTATAGCAAATACTGTAGTGTTTTGAACCATACTTTAGTAAAGTGTATTATACTGTATATATTATAGTATTTACAGCACTTTGTTAATGAATGCTACAGCATGCTGTAGTATTAACTGATCAACTGTAATAAATACTGCAGTATACTTTAGTTTTTACTACAGTAAACTGTGGTGTATACCCTATAGTTGTAGAAAAGTAGTACATTATTGGGGTAAAGTAATTTCTTTATATTATTATAGTTGTTCAATTACCACAGCAACTATAGAATTACCACAACCAAATCAATTCAAGTACTTTACTATAGTATGGTTCAAAAAACACTACAGTATTTACTATAAAAATTACTATAGTATTTTTCATGTGGGTATATAGTGTGAAACAGGCATCAAAACCTTTATATACTCAACCTCCAGGTGAACAGCTGCTTGCAATCATTACTAAATTGGTGTGATTGGAATTAAGGGAGATGTGTGACCAAACACCTAGAAATTTAGGCTATCAGTTGTCAAGCCATGCAAATGCTCATAATTATATGGAATAAGTTCAGCACATAATATCAGCACAATTTCATAACACAAAGGGCAGAAGACTTCTGTAGAACCGATGGAAAAATAGTAACTGTGAAATTATTGCTCAGATCTGCTGGATGTCAACTGCCAAATAACACATGAGGTATTTTCAATTGATGTTCACTTGGTTAGTTTACTGTGGACCATTTTCACCATGTTAACGCTAGTTCCAGAAATAAGTTGTATGCTGACATTCACATTTACCTCAATAACACTTATTCGACTAGTTCAGTTTCATGCCCTTTTGGGATTTCAAGGGCTTTCCAAAAACTAATTGACCAGTAGTAGGCCTAAGACATCTGCAGTAAAGAAATATTATCAATATATACACTGCTTGCAAAAATATTTAGTCTAAAAAAAACCAGCTGGCTTTGCTAACCAGCTAACCACTGACCACTTGATTTAGCATAGCATAGAAAGGTTTAGATGGT
The DNA here is from genome assembly GCF_018340385.1 of Cyprinus carpio. NCBI lineage: Eukaryota > Metazoa > Chordata > Actinopteri > Cypriniformes > Cyprinidae > Cyprinus > Cyprinus carpio. The sequence continues at coordinate 28,564,601 of NC_056615.1, read as the reverse complement.
CAGAAACCATTGTGGTATGTTAAGTGTAAGCAAATAACCTGTTAAATGTCACATCATGATTAAAAAAAGTCAAAGGATTGTTCCTGAGTTGTAAAATAAATCTAAAATAGGTTAGTGTGTGAACCACAGAAAGTTAGCAGTCATTATGGTAAAATGATTCTTCTATTAATAAGTTAAAGAGAATCAGTTTCATTCAAAATTTAAACATGAGTTAATGGTGACCGTGATTTCACCAAGTACAACGGTGATCCTGGATCAACATCCTTGGTCCAAACATTCCAATCAGAATTGAGGGATTACTTTTCAGGAAATATGTTTTATGCTTACGATCAGGGTTAAGTGCTTCTACACCCTTGTTAATCACTTAACACTGATTGATTAATTATAGGTAGGATTATTTATAGGGAAAGAAAATGAAAATGCCACACATTCTCAGTCCGTAATGTTGATCCTGGAACATGTCTGTCTTAGCAAAATCACGGGGACTTGAGTTTCAATAATAAGTAACATGCCACTGTGAGACATTCTGTGTGTTCTGTAAGATAATCTTTGGTTAGGTTAGGCCTAATGTACAAACTACTGCTTATTATTTTTGATGCAAACTTAATGTGAAACCTTCAGGGACAAACTCACTGAGATTAAGGAAGAAATCTTGAGAAAATAATGTGGATAAACTTTCAAACAAAAAGAGGATTGCTCATCCTGTCATGATATTCAGATTGTGATTGTAAAGGTGTAGCTGAAGGATATTTTTTCCACCTTCCTGGTTCTGCAGCAACAACTGGACCATTTCACCATAATCACTTCCTTTTGGTATAAAGCCATGTATTGTGAAAGGTGTAGACAATAGAGTTTGTGTGGAGTATTACGTACCTGAGCATTCATCATATGACGCTGGTCTTTGGTAGGACAAAGGAACTGAAAATCAAAGAGCTGAAGTCTAGTGCTCTGATGTCAGAATCAGAAAATAACCGTAAACTGTGCAACTGTTTTCAACACTGAAAATAATGTTTCCTGAACAGCAAAGGCTCATGTGACACTGAAGACTGGATTAATGATGCTGAAAATTCAGCTTTATTGAGGAATAATTTTTAAGTTTTAAAATTATATTAAAATAGAAAACAGCTACAGTAAGTTGTATTTCACAATAGCCTATCCCTATTTTTAGTGTAGCGAATAAATTGCTACTGATTAATCCTCGTCTGTCAATGGAGACAAGACAATGGTTAGGCCAGAGAATCGACCTGAGAATTATTTTCTCTCATATTTCAGAAATTATGTTTTGTGTAACTTTCATCGGTTATCCAAAATGCCAAATTGTCGAATGAATCACTCAAACTAATCACAATGAAATATTCAGTCAAACTGGTCTGCACAGAGATCTTGCATCGTTTACACTTCAGTTTGATTCATTACAGTACCGATAAAAGGCTACAAACGAGTTACGGCGCAATTACCGGAATGCACATTGGTTGGAAATGAATCTTTGGATATTCCCATCTCTGACCTAATCTTGATCGTGGCATGAGACACACCCTGGCATGTCATCACCCGTCACTCTCTATACATGTTTATTTTCAAGGGTGATTCTGTATCCTGAGTCATACTTTCAGCAAACACATTTTACATTCCTAATCTTTTTTTTTTCCCTTCTCTAACATTTGTGTAAGTTTCACTTTTTTTTCGTAAGTACCAGGGGGAAAAAACAACAACAACAACAACAAAAAAAAACAATAAGAACAAAAAAGGATTTTTTTTTTTCAGCTACTGTGCTTACAGTATGTAGGCTAGCTTTGTGTATTTTTGACTTTTCACCCCCTAGAGTTTAGTGAGTGGCACTAACAGAAAATAAACCGAAGTCGTTTACCTTGTGTGAAGTCAGTACGATCAGAATGATTTTGAATTTGATATTTTAAAGTGAAAAGAGTTGCTTTAATGTACCCCGGATGCTATGGATACACAGTCTTTGCTAAGCAAATGTAAAAAGACCTAGGCTACGTAAACTTGTTACAGGTAGACTATAAAGTATATAAGAATATAAAGGTGTGTCAGGGGTTTTTAGGTTCAACATAACCTGCTCCCTAACATGATGCTGTGCCTAATGTTTGCAAACGTAATTGGGCGATAATGAAATTAAGAGGACAAAAAAAACAAATGATAGCCTATCATGATTTTTAATAGTAGATGGCTAAATAAATCCTGTAAGTATAACCCCCCCCCCCCCCCCCCCAACAATATGAGTATGGTTCCCAGTTCTTTTAACCAATGATTTTTCCATTACTTTTCTGTTTGTTCGTGATAGTTTTTCCTCATTTTATAGAGACTGAAATTTTCCACTGAATTTCCACTAGAAATTCCCTCAAAATTTGAGGTTTTCTGACCCTGTATGGAACAAAAGGTACAGATCAAATACATTGCAGATGTTACCTTAAAGAACTAAGCTTTAAAAAAAAATATTAAAGACTGATGTATAAAAGGAGGAGGGAGGGGGTTATCTTTGGCATATAAATGGTATGGTTATACCATTTATATGCCAAAGAAGTGAGTGACCAAGAGGTGTGCACTTAAGAAACACCACCTCCTCTTAAAGGATTCTTAAAGGTTCTTGCTATTGTTCCATATTCACATTTCCAAACAAACAGGTAGGTTTATTGAATTTATTTAACTTATATTAACTAATGTAAATATTAAGTTCTTTAACATTAGCTTAAAAAATGCTTAAGCATAGCTGATAGAAATTGTTTAATGGAACTGAGTTAACAGGCTAAAATAGTGTTTTTTTTTTATTAACAAAGATTAATACTGTAACATGTATTGCTCATTTTTAGTTTAATGCAATAACCAACGTAAACTAATGTAACCTTATTGTATTGTTTTATTCGTTGTAAATAGAAATTTATTTTAATGTTATAGCTGAAGTGTTACACATCACTATAGTGTCTAGTCTAGGCTAATTATAACACTAGTCCTGAATAAAGATGAGAATCAAAGGTGTTTTTTTTTAACAAAGATTAATACTGTAACAAATGTATTGCTCATTTTTTAGTTCGTTAATGCATTAACCAACGTCAACTAATGTAGCATTATTGTAGACTGTTATTCGTTAAAAACAGAAATACATTTTAATATTATAGCTTCTGAAGTGTCACATCACTATAGTGTATATCATTCGCTTTCAGAAACGCAGTTCTTGACTTAGATCAAATCCATCTCTCGCGATTTGTTTACCAAATTTTTAAAGCGGATTCAAAAGAAACGAATAATGTTAAAGGGTAATATTACAGGACAAATCACAGTCCTTATGGATTTAATATGCAACAATCACTTTCGCCGCTTTTCACATTGCCTTGACATTTGTTTTAGAACAAGTAGAGTTATGATGTTAGTAGTAGTAGGAATATTAACGTCATAATAAATAGCACTGTTTTCTCTCTCTCTCTCTCTCTCTCTCTCTCTCTCTCTCTCTCTCTCTCTCTCTCTCTCTAATTTGTGTATTTTTCCAATTGTAGGTTTCTAAACCCTCTTCAGCCAGTTGAAATCATGGTTCCTTTCACTAAACGGGGCTCATACCTCAGAGTGCTCTTCACATTTGGCTTCTTTTTTCTTTTTCTGCTATTCCAAAACGCGGTGATCTACACTTTCCTCAGAACATCCGTTGATTCCACCCGCGGAGGTCTGTGCGCTTGTGATAAATGTGTCACGGATCTGAACGATACTGATTGGTTCTTCATGCGGTTCAACCCAACTGTTCCAGTTATGCTGAACAGAAGAAACGGTGTGTTACGGTCAGACGTCTACAGATGGTGGACGGTACGTAAATTAAATCCGGATCTCTGGAAATCAATGGTGGGGAAGACGGGTTAGTTTGATCACACATAGCCCAATTCAATAAGAAGAAAAATAAAAATAGGTAGGCTACTGTACTTTTTTTTCCTTCTTTTTTTTCTATTATTTTCTGTGTCAAATCAAACGCACTACGTAGACGACGCTAATTATAATTATAGTTTTTAATATTTAAGTGTATTTTGAAATAATTTGTAATAATGGGAAATGGGAACCAATGTGTGTTTTTCACTTAAGTATTAGGCTCCATTCGATTCTGCAGTCTTGATTATGATGATATAATGTATGTAATTTATATTATATATTATGTATATTACATAATGTAGCTAATGTAATATAATATATCACGGGACTGGTCGTTTTATTTATTAAAAAGTTCTTGTTAAAATGTTTCAGACTAGTCATACGTTGTATCATAAATTGTTATTAGTTCTTGTATCTTTTCTGTATGCGCGGTGCGAGAATGCAAAGGGAACTAAGCACGCACGCCTCGACTCATTACTGTTGCCACATCTTGCTAGGAAAAAAAAAAAGTTCATAATAATAATAAAAAACACACCATATAGCCTACTTGCATCCAAACGCTTTATCTTGTAAATACGCCATAGGCTACCAAAATATCGCGACCTGAAGTTTACCTACCTTGATAACACCATAGGGACGCTTTTAGTCAAGCTCAAAGACGCCTGAGCGCTTCGTTTATATTAAGTGGACATGGCAACACATCAAGCGCGCTTCTTATTCTTTGGTCGCAGTACTTTGGTCAAAAATAGCGGATAGACAAACGCGCGTGACGGCAGAATCAATCATCGCACGTTTTGTTCAGCACATACACACACACAACTATTTACATAATTCACTCCAGTAATCTAAAATAGACAGTTATTTAGCTCAATGATTCACGCACGAAACCTTTTAAATGCGCTTGTAACTCCTGACAATTTACAGGTGGGTGGCCACGTCTTTTATACTAAGAATTATTTTGACTTTAAAAAACGTTAAGAGAACGTTCTTAATGAAATATCTCAAAACTCTTTAAAAATAAAGAAAAATATAAAAGATTCCAGTGATGAATAACTACAATCAGGGCCGGATTTACCTCTTTTCGTGACATACGCAAATCAACCACCCCCCCTCCCTATTAATACAATAGGTCAAATATTACCACCCCAAGCAAACAAAAATATTTTTTAATCAGTGGAAACCGTTACAGTGCTTTCTTGCGTTCAGTCAATAAAAATGGAACGTAGTTCTTAATTTGTTTATGAACTGTGAAAGACGTAGTTTCCATTCCATTAATAGGCGCGGCGACGTGGCCACATAACCACATCGGGAGTGCATTATTTCTCTAACAATTTTAACTGCCTATACAACCACCACCCCAAGACATTGTTTGGATGATTTATTTTAAGATATGTGACATGTTCCTGTCCTGAAATATCGTGCGTGTTGAACTAGCTAATTTGTACGCACCTCATCCCAAACCTTCCGTTGCAAATTCCAAAACGTCATTTTAGAGCTAGTAACAGAAGCTTGAGTCATTGATATGCAGGCTAAAACAGTTATTAATGCAGTCTAACGCAGTTATTAGAGAGAGAGAGAGATTAAGTGCATGTGAGTAGGCTACTTATGTCCGTCTCTCAGCAGTATTCAGCAGCAGCGTCTACTAATAGCGAATCTTACAGTTGAACTGCTTCAAGGACCTACTGAGAAATGCCATGCGAAACTATTTTATTGATGATAAATTCGCGGGGCAGTCGCAGCTCTGACAAGAAGTTTCTGTCCGCGTCTCCACGTAGGCTATGTGCGCGAGTGCGTGTCTGTACTGCGTCTGTGAGAATGAAAGGGAGAAAGAAAGCGTCATTTCCGTATACATGAAAAAGTTTGAAGACATGGAAATAGCCTAGTTTGTAATTTTTACCCTATTGTTTATTATATTTATTTGCTCAATGTCTTCGGTGGTTTTAGTTCTTTCACTGTTGTAGATATCCCATAGTATAACACAAATATGATATATCTATTCGTTGTGTTTGGGACCCCTCTGGACGAGCAAGCATAGGCACGTGCCTAGAATCCGGCCCTGAAGGGGAATTTGTGATTGTCAAACAGTTGGTGGCAGCACAGACCAACAGTCCCCCCAAGTGTTCTTCCTACTAAGACAATAATATTCATGAAGTTTTCTTAGATCTTTTGAAATCGTGCAGATTTCTGCTTATAAAATGTTTCAATAATATTTGTTTACCGTGCTTAAATGAAATTATAAAAATGGAAAGAAATTAAGTTAATTTCAAAGTAATTTTAATCTAGGCAGAAACAAATTTCATATCTTATCTAATGATCTAACATTTCAGATTTTGTGGAATACTTTATTAGCTAAACTAAGATTGCCTTTTATATTTCTTTTTCCATTTTATTTTAAAATGTGTTTTTCTGAAGGCTCAACCTGATCATGTGTTTTTAACATTTGTATAGGGTCTACAAACTGAGATCACTAAGGTTAACTACACAGATGTGGTGGACACATTGTTTTCTCTCTTTCCTGATGAAGAGCACTACTCAGACGCTGGTCCAGATCGCTGCAGAACCTGTGCTGTGGTGGGAAACTCTGGGAACCTCCTGGGATCCCATTATGGGCCTCTCATAGATCTTCATGACTTTGTCATAAGGTAAGTTATTTTCAATTTTGAAGTCCTGACAATGTATATAACCAAAGATGATCATTACAATGCATTTTCATGCTCAGGATAAATAAGGGTCCAACAGAAGGTTATGAGAAGGATGTGGGCTCTAAGACCACTCACCGGATTCTCTACCCTGAGAGCGCAGTGGATCTAGACAACTCAACCCACCTGATTCTTCTGCCCTTTAAGATTAAAGACATGCGCTGGCTCATCAGTGCCTTCACCACTAAACACATCACACGGTGAGATTGTTTCATCAATATTCATTCCCAGATTTAAGAGAAATAGGCCTTCAGACTTTTTACAGCAATCATCTTAATTTAATGACGCTTTGCGTTTCTTCAGCACATACACTGGAGTGAGACCTACAGTAAATGCTAATAGAGACAAGGTGAGAATCATATTTATCTATCAATCAATGTATAACACTTGAACATCACATTGATCTACATAGTTTTCCTGAACAAATATGCACGATTAGGTCAGTAATTGTTTTGATTGTCTTTAAGTGATGATCATCCATCCTGGATTCATTAAATACGTCTATGAGAGCTGGCTGCAGAAACATGGCAGATACCCATCCACTGGATTCCTTACACTGATATCCGCACTGCACATCTGTGATCAGGTAGGTTTTTTTTTGCCCCTTATTTCAATTCCTTTAACATGTCTCACAGAGCCAGACATTTCACAATCAGCATTAAGTCTAGTCATGACAGATGATCTGATTAATAGTACCAACCACAGTTTGTTTTGGTTTTGCATTCCATTTAGAGACAAGGCATAGTAACTGTTTTGCATTTATTTGATAAAAATACAGTAAAAACTGCAATATTGTGAAATATTATTAA
>NC_056615.1:28424726-28552226 GCF_018340385.1 Cyprinus carpio | reverse complement strand
TCAGCAAGTGGAAAATTCATATCTATCAAAGGAGTATTTGTAAGGGGTATAATTAACTTTGGTATGTGCAGTAAAACGTTTTGCCTGAGGTTATGTACAGGCTCTAAGCAAGAAGATGAGTGAAAATATCTCTATGACAGTTGCTTGGCCTAAAGGGGTCATATGATGCGATTTCAAGTTTTCCTTTCTCTTTGGAGTGTTACAAGCTCTTGGTGCATAAAGAAGATCTGTAAAGTTGCATAGACTAAAGTCTCAAACCCAAAGAGATATTCTTTATAAAAGTTAAGACTCATCCTAAAATGCCTCGTTTAAACACACCCCCACATGTCTATGTCACGATGTGGGAAGATTTGCATAACGCCGCCCAAATGTTCACGCAAAGAAAGAAGGCGTAACTTTGATTCTCTCTGTTGCATCTGGCGCCATGTTGGGGAGATGCTGTTTCATTGTGAAAGCGAAAATATTTTATTTGTCCTTCCAAAAGAGGACACAACTAGAAATCAGTGATCAAGTTTATTTACAACACTGTGCCAGAACAGTCCAACCCAAATATTTAGATGTGTGCAACACATTTTATGGAGGACTGTTTCCTGATCCTGGGAGAGAAGACTACAATGCCGGCGCATCTGACTCACAGTCTGTAAGTACATTTACATATGTAAAGGATTTGCCACTGATGATTCAAATGCAAGTTGCAACATTTAAGACTTTGATCAGATTTCCTAAATGTGCCTGTCACACAAACTCTCAGACTTTTAGTCTTATGATGTCTGTTCATATTGCACAAAGAGACTTCCACACCCCTAAAAACCTGTTTATGAAGACCTACACAACTTACCAAACTGCATTCAGGTTGCCTGCACAAGTAGTGATTTATGGAATGTTCACTAAACACTCAATAAAATAAAGATATTGAGAAATCGGTTTAAATTGTTGGAATTCTAAAAACACAAATATTGAAAAACAAATGTATTATAGTGTATAATCTGAAATTGGTTCAATGTTCACAAATTCCTCCCAAAGATTAAAACTGCAGATTGTTCTTAACATTTACGTAGAATATATAAAACACAAGCCACAACCATAAACCATCCCAAATAGTTTGGCACAATTCTCATTAACATATTAATCAAAACTGATCTGCAGGTTTATGTGATGAATACATTGTTCAACAGGTAATAATGAACCAAAGCAAACACTCATAATCTTCTAAATCAGTGCTGATTCTTGCACATGGAGCATAACACTGCAGTTTTACTGGTTGCAACCAAATAATAGCAGGGTGTTTTGTTGAAATATCTTTGAGCCTGCTTGCTACATGACCTTATTTCCTTTGACGAGTATTTCCTTTTGTCAGTTTTTCAAATGTTAGTTTGAACATTTTTATTCCTTTTCTGCACTTTTAAATTCACGTCTATGTACAACATTTTGATCAGCAGGTTTGCTCTTGAGGTAGCAAGATACAGTATAATTAAAGGGAGAGTTCACCCAAAAATAAAAATTCTATCATAATTTTCTCACCCTCAAGATGTGCCAAACCTGTATGAATTTCTTTCTTCTGTTATTCTAAAGAATGTTGGTAACCATAGAGTTTCTGGTCCCCACTGACTTCTATAGTAGGAAAAAATACTCAAGTTAATGGGGACCAGAAACTATTTGGTTACCAGCATCCTTCAAAATGTCTTGTCTTTTGTGTTCAAAAGCAGAAAGAAATTCTTACAAGTTTGAAACAAGATAAGCTGAGTAAATGTTGACAGATTTTAAGTTATTGGAGAACTGTCCCTTTAAAAGTATTCATAGACACACAGTTGAAAAAGGAAGCAATGCATTGTCCGAGTAAGATGATGGAATGTTTTGTTTCAACAACAACAGCAAAAACAACAACACAATTTTAATACAAATGCAAAGCAAGTGCGCAAAAGGACAGTATTTGTGACCAAACATTCAATAGTTACCTAGCAGCAGCACTTGTAGAATGTATAAGAGTGAGGTAAGTGCTTTCTTAATGACGCAGACCTTGTAGGATTTCCAAAAGCATTGCATGTCAAATTTCAATACCTTGTTATCTCCCTCTGAACACATGATTTTTTTTCCAAGTACAGTTGCACCATGGTGTTGAATTCAAAGCTGCCACTATCAGCGACGGTATGAACCTTATTTGAGGTTTTCTCGAAGTAGTGGTACCAGTTTCCATATTGGTCTGCACCAAACCCTAACACAGAAACCTGGACAGAAGAGAAGGCAAAAATGTCTTTACAATAATATGTAAACAAAAACGAGAATGGAAGGGAAAATTATTTACCTGATCACAGACGTGCAGCACAAATATAATAGCAAGGAAGCCAGTGAATGGATATTTGCCATGTTTCAGCAACCAAATCTCATGGACATACTTAATTAAAGCTGAATGTAGAATCATCACCTATAAGAATGACACAAATAATTAATATTATGTACAATGACTATAGAATATTTTTTGGATCATAACACTGTCGTTTCAGCCACTTTTATATCTAATTATATTTATTTTTAATATAATTACAGTGATGTTTAATATTTGAAACATATATAAATTCATTTAAACATCTTACCTTTGGAAATTTAATACATGCTATCCAAACTTATTTATGATGATTTTTAAGATAATTCTTTTCAGTACTTCAAATTCTTACATTCTAGAACTTCAGGAAAAAAGGAAAACTTAAAGGTGCAATGTGTAATATTTACAATGATCTATTTACAGAAATGCAATATAATATACATAACTATGTTTTCAGAGGTATACAAAGACCTTTCTCAATGAACCGTTTTTATTACCTTAGAGCTATTTTTATCTACATACACAGCAGGTCCCTTTACATGGAAGTCACCACCATGTTTCTACAGTAGCCCTAAATGGACAAACTACTCCACAGAACGTTTCGCCACTTTATTGTTCTTGCGAATAAAACACTGACACAATGAATAACAAGTACACTAACATTCGAAATAACATTGATTTATTGAATAGTTAAGTAAATATAATTCCTTAATTTACCTTTGCAAAGAAATCTCATTGCTCTCTGCTGTCTTTACCGACGACATCTTTACATGTGTCGGCCACCATAGCTTCTCTAAAGGGAGGGGTGAGCGGGGGACTGAGCCGTTGGTTGCAATTTGCAACCTCACCACTAGATGCCGCAAGAATTTATACACTGCACCTTGAAAAAAATATATAAATAAAATAAAAATAGTTAAGAAATGATTTTGGGAACACACCATATTCTTAACTTCATTAGTAAATAGGAATTCAAAATTTAAATTCTGTCTCCCTTTAGGTGGGAAGTCGTGGTCTAACGGTTAGAGTTTGACTCCTAACCCTAAGGTTGTGGGTTCGAGTCTCGGGCCGGCAATACCACGACTCAGGGTGCCCTTGAGCAAGGCACCGAACCCCCAACTGCTCCCCCGGCAGCGTAGCATAAAATGGCTGCCCTCTGCTCTGGGTGTGTGTTCACGGTGTGTGTGCACTTTGGATGGGTTAAATGCAGAGCACGAATTCTGAGTATGAGTCACCATACTTGGCTGTATGTCACGTCACTTTTTTCATTTACTCACCCTCAAGTTGTTCCAAACCTGTATGTCTTACTTTCTTCTGTTTAACGTAAAACATGATGTCTGTAAGAACATGAGTAACCAAACAATAGCTGGTCTCGACTGACTTCAATAGTATGAGGAAAAATGCTATTGAAGTCACTGGGGCAAGAAAACATTTGATCATAAAAAAAAAAAAAAAAAAAAAAAAAATAACAAAGGTTTGAGACAACTTGAGGGTGAGTAAATGATGACAGAATTTGAATTTTTGGTAGAACTCTTTAAGATAGAAAATAAAAATAAAACAGCAGTTAAGAAAATGTGGATTCTGAAGGGCTGCAGTATGTAGTTTTGCTTTGAACAAGACACATGGGCAGTAGAACCTGAACTTATTTTACCTTGCTGCGTTTTTAGAATGCAGGGTTATGAGTAATATGCCAAAAAAGCTGTGACCATAATGGGTATGCAATCTTAATGTTGTAGAATGTTAATTTAAACACAGCTCAGAATTTTCTGTCACAAAAGGCAGGGGATTATTGTGACTTGTGGCACAGACAAGCAAGTTTTTGGACTGCAGACAAGATTTGAAGAGAAGTAAAAACACAAATCACTCCCACCAGACTGACAGATGAATGTTCAGACCCACTGTTTTCCAGATACAGCTTTTTATTATGCTAAAACTTTACCTCTTTGTTAGGTCAAGGTTCATTTTCATGCTCCATTTTTAACAAAGACTGAATGTGAACTACTTTTTCACTGAATAAGAATTATTTGCATATGAATCAACCATAGCAAACGGTAACTATTCTTAGTTTTATGATAACCCATTGCACTCAGTAAGACAGAGGTATTTGTTTGTTCTGAGTGTGATAAAACCTAATATTTTAGTCACAATTACAACCTAAAATGAATATATCTAATATATCCATTTAGTAACAGGGTTCACTGTTTTATGGTGTAAACAAGCTGACTTTAAAAATCTAAAACTAAAACTAAGTTTATTCTTTGAAGAATATAGTTTTAAAAAATGCATTTGCTTAAAGAATTTTTTTAACAATGTAGAACCCCTAAAACTGTACAGTATACAGGAAACTGGCACCTGTTTTGTGGAATGACCTGAAAATCAATAGTTCTCATGAAGCACAACATTGGTTTTGTCTAAAACAATGTTTTACAAAAGTGTGAAATAGTTCAGCTTCTTTAACAAGCCTCAGGTGTGTGTTGTGTAAGACTTCCTTGCATGGCCTCTTTTAGCTGCATGACAAAATGACAGTTCAGTTTCTATAGGGATATTTTTTTAACTGACGAAGACATGGGGTAGGCAGGTTTTTGCACGTACACATTTTTTACATGCATAACATGAATGACAGGTAATCTGAACCCTTTATGTGCTCATGGTGAAAAAGGTCAAATTTTCACTCACCTTGTGTCTGTTGGCCTTTACATTCAGCCTTATTTTAAGGGGCTATTAAAGAAAAGAAAGGAGAAAAATAAAGACATACAGGGAATAATAAGGCACCACATGATCCCCTCAAAGGGAATAATTTTTTGGTCATCTTTTGTGGTCTTGGAACAACATATCCAAATAAGCATAGTTTTAAACTCATCCCCAACTCTAACCTAAATATTTAATTTCTACACCAATAGCAGCATAATAATAGCAAAAGCAATATTAAGTAATGAAAGTAGTTTTCAAACAAAGTCCAAAACCTGGCATTTTTCAGATCAAGGAGACCTCTTTATTTTCCCTTTCTTAGTGCTACACCATTGGTCCTGCTTCCTGCCAATTATTGTTGGAGGTGATGATGTCATCTGATTCGTTCCACCTGATGGAGATTGGAATCTATAAAAGGAAGACGCTGACAATGCAAGAGAGGCCTTGCTTGTTGTTACATTTCTCATCCTGCAGTTAACTTTTGTTATATACACTAGGTAAGGGGTGTGCATCACCTGCTGTATTTTTTAGTTTGAGCTAGTGAGAGTAGCTTATGTTAGGGTATCTTCAGATACTGAAGATTTTCTTTTCTTTTCTTTTTCTGTAGCTAGTGTAGAATTGATAATTGAGTTAGAGGGTTATGTTTTGATTATTTCATTTGTTTGATTGCCACCCAATTCCCTCCTTTTTCCCTAGTTTTCTGGGGTTTTCTTATTATAAGCTTTCCTACAATAACCTTGAAAATAAACACTTGTTATTTGCCTTTAGTGCCTTTGTTCTCACTGCTTGCCCTGGTATTGAACTGAAGTCAATCCCCAACACTCAATGTTATTCCCCATACCCCTTATTAACTACAGGGGACGCAACATTAAATAGGGGCTCGTCTGGGATCTTTATAACTTTCCCAAGGTGTTGAGGTTTGGTTTCGTGTTGATGCCTGAGATGTAGGCTGGTGTGGTATTAGTTTAGATTATCTGATCCAAGATAGATTTGATGCAGTGCACTGGAGTGTGTGTAGTTTTGAAGCCTTCAGGCAAAAATTTAGGAATCACAAAAGTAGTAGTCAACAGACATATGTAGAATTTGCTCGTGAGAAAGTTATTTTCTTTGAGAAACGGTGCATGGCCACTAAGGCAGTAGATTATGACTCTTTGAAGAAACTGATGTTGTTGGAAGAATTTAAATCTTGTTTGCCTGAACGCATAGTCACTTATTTGAATGAGCAGAAAGTTGCGTCTCTGTCACATGCCGCGGTGTTGGCTGATGAATTTGTGCTAACGCACAAGAGTGTGTTTTCATCCGTACGTACAGAGTCCGTTTTACCCACTTTGCTGCCCTCATCTCAACCCTCACTTATACGAGGTAAGAATACCCAAAAACAGACTATAGTTGATCGTGAGTGTTTTTACTGCCATAAAATTGGTCATCTTATCACACAAAGTTTAACGTTAAAAAGAAAGCAGCAACAAACTCCAAAAGGTGCTGGGTGTGTGAGTGCAAGTGTTGATAGTGTTGGTTCGTTGCAGACTAAGGGGATTGTTGATTGTACTTTTAAACCTTTCCTAATGAAAGGCTTAATTTCACTTACTGGCAAACTTGAAGATTAGAAAGAAATGTAAATATTGAGAGACACGGGAACTGCCCAGTCCTTTGTTATCTCTTGTAGCTCCCCCCAGTAATTTCACGAGCACAAGGATTCTCTGATGACAGGCGATTTATTGACTGGTTCACCATAAGGATAACCATCCAATTCAAGATGCCGTGAGAACTAAATATACAAAAATAAAGTTACAATAAAGAATATAAAAGAAAATACATAAATCAAATAAATAAATGTTGTTTTTGAAAACTTTCCATTCAAATTCACTTTAACAGCAAACTATAGTCTTTGTATATCACTCTTTTCCACACAGCAACACAATCCACATTAATCATATACAATATAAATGACAAACTTACTTCATTGGCTGCTTATTACCAAAGGAGAACTTAATCTTACATCTGGTAATATTTTCTGTAACTTCAGATGAGTAAATGAACTTTAGAAATGTGGAATACAGCTTCAACTTGCCATGCGGTTTAGACAACAACTTCTTGAGTTACACTGTGCTTTTCATAATAGAAGTCTCCACTAAACAGTTCTTTACAAATCAATTTCAAATTAAAGGTCTTTAACAAAATAATAATAAACATGAAATATTAACTGAATCCTCTGTCAGTTACATCTCTGAAGTATTGCCTTTCTGTGATCAGTCGTACTGTGGAACTAATGTACTAGTGCAAGGCATTGAAATGTGTACTATTCCAGTTCCCTTGCACAGAGTGCATTTAAAATGTGATTTAGTTAGTTGGTATGTAAAGGTAGGGATGCGCTCTAGTCTAGTCTGCCTGTTCAGGGGGTTGATTTTATTTTGGGGAATGATCTGGCTGGAGCAAATGTGATGGCCTTTACTGGAGGTGCTGGATGTGCCAGAAGTGTCTTGTGGCTCTGAAGAACTGGGTGAACGTTTCCCCGACATATTCTCTGCCTGTGTAGTTACGCGAGCTCAGGCGCGTAGGTGTGGAAATGAAATTGATTTGTCAGACTCTTTTATCGTTCCTGTTTTTACAGGTGAGAGATCCCTTAGCCCATTGGAAGTTTCTGACACATTTAAAACACTACTGAACCCAATCTCGAATGATGTAAAAGGTGGTATGTTTACTCCTGAGAATTCATTGATAGTTGTAAATAGAAAGCAAATGAGTGCTGCCCAACAGTCCGATCCAGGGCTCTGTAAATGCTTCAATTCTGCTGTAAGTCAGGAGGTGGCAAGGGAGAAACAAATGGCTTATTTTATTGATGATGGTCTCCTTATGCGCAAGTGGTGTTCCGATGATGCTGCTGAGGGAGACTGGAGTTCTGTGTTTCAGATTTTGGTTCCTGTCATGTATCAGACTCAAGTGTTGTGACTAGCCCACGACCATCAATTAGCTGGACATTTGGGAATTATGAAGATCGCATATTGCAACATTTCTTTTTGCCAGGGTTAAAGAAAGATTTGGCTGAGTATTGCCGGATGTGTCCGGTGTGTCAACAAACCGGTAACCCAAATCAGGTAATTCAACCTGCACCTCTTGTGCCTTTTCCTGCTATTGGGGAACCATTCGTGCACGTAATTATTGATTGTGTCGGACCGTTACCAAAAACGAAAGCTGGTAACCAGTTTTTACTGACTATTATGTGCGCAGCTACACGTTTTCCAGAGGCTATTCCCCTTTGTAAAATAACAGCTTCGGTTATTGTTAAACAGCTTATCAAATTTTTCTCTACATTTGGGCTTCCTAAAATCATTCAAACAGATCAAGGCACTAATTTTTTGTCTAAACTGTTCACTCAAGTAGTAAAATCACAAGTCCATAGTTCATCGATCCTCCAGTGCTTCCCATCCTGAGAGTCAGGGAGCACTGAAGCGGTTTCATCAGTCTTTAAAGTCGATGTTGAGGAAGTATTGTATGGACAGGGAAAGAGATTGGGTTGAGGGAATTCCGCTCTTTTTATTTGCTGCTCGAGAAACAGTGCAAGAATCCCTGGGTTTTAGCCCAGCTGATCTGGTTTTTGGGCATTCAGTGAGGGGCCCTTTGAAAATATTAAAGGCTGCTATCATCGAAACAAAAGTGTCAAACAATGTGCTCAATTTTGTAAGTCAGATGCGGGAATGCTTGCACGATGCTTGTTTGTTGGCACGTGAGAATCTTGCAAAGGTACAGAGCAGTATGAAGAAGCAGCATGATTTGAAAGCTGTTCCCCATTGTTTTCAGAGTGGTGATGAGGTACTTGTTCTTCTGCCTGTACCCGGATCAGTTTTAGCTACTCGTTTTACTGGTCCCTTAAAAGTTGTGAAACGAATAAGTGAGACAGATTATATTATTGCTACACCTGATCGGAAGCGTCAGACTCGGGTATGTCATGTTAATATGTTGAAACCTTTCCATTCAAGGGAAAACCTACTAAGTGCTGTGGAGCAGGAAGATGCACCTGTGGTTACTGCTGCTGTTTGTGAACGTGTGAGTCCCTCTTGCTGTGACGCTAATGTTGATGAGGATGGAGTTCTGTTGCGTAATGCTGTGCAACAGGGAGCGAGGTTGTCGAATTCTGTGATGTTATAAAATTTGTCACAGCATCTTGTTCATTTGTCTTCAGCTCAAAAACATGATATTATGCAGTTGGTTAAAGGTTTTCCTCAATTGTTTCACGATGTGCCCACTCAGACGACTGTTTTAAAACATGATATCAAAGTTTCAAATTTGGCACCTATTAAACAGCATGCGTATCTTGTTAATACGATAAAACGATCTGTTATGCGTGCAGAGGTTGATTACTTAGTGGAAAATGTATTGGCTGTACACAGTTGTAGTCCATGGAGTAGCCCTTGTCTGTTGGTACCTAAACCTGACGGAACTTACCGATTCTGTACAGATTACCGAAAGGTTAATAGTGTTACCATTCCTGATTCGTATCCTTTACCCAGGATGGAAGATTGTATAGACAATCTTGGATCAGCTCGATTTGTTAGCAAGTTAGACTTACTTAAGGGATACTGGCAAGTTCCACTTACTCCTTCTGAAATTTCAGCCTTTGTTACCCCAGATCATTTTCTGCAGTATTCTAATATGGCTTTTGGAATGTGAAATGCGCCTGTGACTTTTCAGAGGTTGGTGAACATTGTATTAGCTTGTGTTCCAAATTGTGATGCCTACCTTGATGATTTAGTTGTTTATTCTTCTGATTGGGTAGAACATCTTGCTTTATTAAAACTTGTTTTCGAGCGTTTGTCAGATGCATCGTTAACTCTTAATTTGACAAAATGTGAATTTGGGCAAGCCACCATCACCTATTTAGGTAAGGAGGTGGGACAGGGGCAGGGTCGTCCTGTAGAGGCAAAGATTGCTGCCATTACTGAGTTTCCTGCTCCAAAAACCAGGCGTGAGTTGCGCAGGTTCATTGGTATGGCAGGATATTATCGTAGTTTTTGCCGGAATTTTTCTACGGTTGCCTGCCCTCTCACTAACTTATTGAGTCCTTCCAATTCATTTGTATGGACCAAGGAATGTCAACATGCTTCTGATAGCATGAAGGTGCTTTTGTGTAGTGTGCCTGTCTTGGCTGCACCGGATCTTTTACGCCCATTCAAATGGAAGTTGATGCTAGTGCTGTAGGGGCTGGAGCTGTTTTGTTACAGGAGGATGTAACTGGAGTTGATCATCCGGTTTGTTGTTTTTCTCAGAAATTTAACAAACATCAACTCAATTATTCCACTATTGAGAAAGAGGCTCTATCACTACTTTTTGCATTGCAGCACTTTGAGGTTTACGTTGGCTCTACTAATCTACCTATTGTTGTTTTTACTGATCATAATCCTCTCACTTTTATGTCCTGTATGTATAACCAGAATCAGCGGCTTATGCGGTGGGCTTTGGTGTTACAGAATTATGATTTGGAAATTCAGCATAAAACAGGTCAGGAGAACGTAGTAACAGATGCCCTGTCGCGTGTCTAGGAAAGGTTATGAATGTAAACATATTTCGTATGTTTTTATTATGTTTACTCTTATGGGGGAGAGTGTTATGGCTGGTGCCGTTTTGTGGTGTTTTCTCTCTCTTTTGGTTTGTCTTTATTTTCCCATTCTTAGTGCTATGCCATTGGTCCTGCTTCCTGCCAATCATCGTTGGAGGTGATGACGTCCTCTGATTCATTCCACTTGATGGAGATTGGAATCTATAAAAGGAAGACGC
This sequence comes from Cyprinus carpio, assembly GCF_018340385.1. Taxonomy (NCBI): domain Eukaryota; kingdom Metazoa; phylum Chordata; class Actinopteri; order Cypriniformes; family Cyprinidae; genus Cyprinus; species Cyprinus carpio. The sequence goes on along the minus strand of NC_056615.1, from coordinate 28,541,449 downwards.
TGACAATGCAAGAGAGGCCTTGCTTGTTGTCTGTTGCTAGTCTTTTTGTTATTCCGAATTTTAGCCGATGCTAACTTTGTGTATTGTGGTTAAGCTGTTGTTTGTGTATATCTGTGTGTGTTCGGTGCATTACCAAAATCCTAAGTTTGACCTCCATTCATTTAAATATCTTTTGTATATACACTAGTAAATATACAAAAGAAAACCAAGGAGAGGAAAGGTAAGCATATCACGTGATATACATTTCTCATCCTGCAGTTAACTTTTGTTATATACACTAGGTAAGGGGCGTGCATCACCTGCTGTATTTTTTTTGTTTGAGCTAGTAAGAGTAGCTTATGTTAGGGTATCTTCAGATACTGAAGATTTTCTTTTCTTTTCTTTTTCTGTAGCTAGTGTAGAATTGATAATTGAGTTAGAGGGTTATATTTTGATTATTTCATTTGTTTGATTGCCGCCCAATTCCCTCCTTTTCCCTAGTTTTCTGGGGTTTTCTTATTATTTTTCTCCTTTTTGTTTTCTTTTTGTAAATGTTACTGTGGACTTTTTTTTGTATATAAGCTTTCCTACAATAAACTTGTAAATAAACACTTGTTGCTTGCCTTTAGTGCCTTTGTTCTCACTGCTTGCCCTGGTATTGAACCGAAGTCAATCTCCAACACTCAGTGTTATTCCCCATACCCCTTACTAACTACAGGGGATGTAACGGCTGATTTCAGATTCAGTCCACTCCTTGTGAAGCTCTTCCAAGTTCTTGAATCAGCTTTTCCTGACAATCTTCCCAAGGCTGTGGTCCTCCGTTTTGCTTGTGCACCTTTTCCTACCACACGTTTTCCTTCCAGTCAACTTTCTATGAATATATTTTGATACAGCACTCTGTGAACAGCCAGTTCTTTCAGCAGTGACCTTCTGTGACTTACCCTCCTTGTGGAGGGTGTCGATGATCGTCTTCTGGACAACTGTCAAGTCAGTAGTCTTTCCCATAATTGTGGTTGCATGTTCTAAACTAGCTCAGGATGTACCCTGATAATAGATAAAACTAATCAAGCTCAAATGGAATATTCTAATTTTTTGAGATACTGAATTTTTAATTTTCCTAAGCTGTAAGTCATAACCATCAAAATTAAAGCAAAAAAAAAAAAAAAAAGAAAAAATTTGACTGCCGGACAGCTTGCCCCCCCCCCACCAACATAAAGACTGCTTATCAAGGCGGCCTCGAGATGGTTGAAAACTTGATTACACTGTCTAACCCAAACACAGGGGAGTGGAGGCCTTAGCAGAACGACTCTGTAAGCGAGAGGAGGCCAAATCTACCCAACATAAAGACTGTTTATCAAGGTGGCCTCACAGAGGGCCGAACACTTGATTACACTGTCTAACTGGAGCTCTGATGAGTGGAGGCCTCAGCAGAATGACTCTGTTAAGCGAGAGGAGGCCAAATCTACTCAACATAAAGACTATCAAGGTGGACCCAAAGAGGGCAGAACACTTGATTACACGGTCTAACTGGAGCTCTGATGAGCAGAGGCCTCAGCAGAATGACTCTCTTAAACGAGAGGAGGCCAAACCTACTCAACATAAAGACTGTCTATCAAGGTAGCCCCACAGAGGGCCGAACACTTGAAGCTAAGTCTATCTGGAGCTCAGGTGAGCGGAGGCCTCAGCAGAACCACTCTTAAGCGAGAGGAGGCCAGACCTATTCAACATAAAGACTGTTTATCAAGGCAGCCTTGAGAGGGCCAAACACTTGATTACACTGTCTAATAGGAGCTCTGATGAGCGGAGACCTCAGCAGAATGACCCTCTTAAGCGAGAGGAGGCCAAACCTACTCAACATAAAGACTGTCTATCAAGGCACTTGATTACACTGTCTAACTGGAGCTATGATGTGGGAGGCCTCAGCAGAATGATTCTCTTAAGCGAGAGGAGGCCAAACCTACTCAAGCATAAGGACCACTTGTCGAGGTGGCCCTACAAAGTGCCATATACTTGATTGCCAGGCTAGCTGGAACACATTTTAATGGACCAACTAGCTGGAGCTTAGGTGAGTGGAGGCTAGGATAGGAAGGAGAAAGGAAATATTATCTCTTCCCTTTACTATGAGGCGGATCTGTTCCACCCACACGTTTGACTTTGATAAACTCCCTCAAATCCTTCCTATTCCCACTCATGTCTTTTCTTTTTTGAGTCCTGCTCCTGCCAGCAGGGGGAGGAGGAGCCCGAGTTGCCACACTTCACCTCTGAGCCTGCCTGTAGTCCAAAGATGCAGATGGCCCAGGGTCCCCCAAGGTTTTATGCGCAAACCCAGGACGGCGCGGTATCAATTTTTTATAAATTGTGTCACAAAACGCAGACACGGGGGAACACTTCCTAAAGTTCTTGTCAGAGGATGTTTCCATATTGCCTTTTAGTCATGCTTCAAACAAACGGATCTCCTGAAGACAAACAAGAGGATGACGTATTCCAGAGGTGCCCTTTTATACCCGCAGTCACATTATTGTTTACGTCATGGGCTACCACCTGCCAATGTCAAGTTCATTGTCATTTTTTCATTCATGCTTCAGACACCGGTCACACTTGAAGTGTTCCCCTAGCACCAGCATGGAGTTCCCTTTCGAACGGGAACTCTGAGTTTCGAACAAAACCCGCTTTCTGGAATACACCCCTGGGTAATAAAAAAATCTATAAAACCATTAATAAGTCTTGGGGATTTATTTAAACGAACCTGAGTTGTTGATGTTTAGTTAGGTTTTTAACATTACATTGCACTTTATTAATGAATGTATGAGAACTACTTAAGGGTTTTTAAGTGTCATGAAACCCCCCTGTTGCAGCACTGGTCTTTCACACCTTAGATCTGAAAAAGACTCCAGAAATTGTAACTTTTATAAGTGACTTTATAAGTGATGTGACACACACCCGAAGCAGTGGGCAGCCATTTATGCTGTGGCGCCCGGGGAACCTAGGCATGTAAATCTGTGGAAAAGTGTGAGTGTAGAGGGTGGGAAAAGGAGAGAAAAAAAACAACAATAAAACACAGACCTACAACCAGTGCTTGAAGTGGAAAAAGAGAAGTGCTGGTAAAACCCCCCAAAAATAATCATTTTCATAATTCTAAATGTATGTATTCTGAAAGAAAGAAAGAGCATTTTCTAGAGCATTTTTAATATAAATAAGCACCAGTTAAGTTGCAATACCAAACAGGACTACAGGGAGGCACCAAAAGACCACTAAACCTGCTGCCTTAATCTGACTGAACATGCTACTATACGGATCCATTCAGAATAACTAAACCACTGTCCAGCGCATAATCTAAAACACCTCCAGCTATGGAGCCAGAATGATCTCAATAATAATTCACGCAAAAGACGCGATGCACACATGCGTAACAAAATTCACATGCATGAGAATAATTCATGTGCACCAAAAAATATATATATAGTCACAAAAACCAATTCACGTGCACAAAATAAGATTATATATTCATAAAATACGTTTCACAAATGCAAAACACAAGTCACAGATGTACAACTGTGTATAATTTTTTTGAATGTTTAAAATTCACAAGTTTATTATGGGCTGTGAATGTGAATCGCCTTGGATTTGTGTGTGTATTTTTGAGACTTTCCTGGCAGCGAACTCCTCCCACGTGAGACACTCGTACTCTTTAGCCAATCAGAGATATTCTTTATAAAAGTTAAGACTTGTCCACGCCCCCCAAAACGGCTCGTTCTAACATGCCCCCACATCTCTACGTCAGTAACACCAAACAATTACATAATGACGCCCAAATGTTCACGCAAAGAAAGGCGGCGTACCTTTTATTCTCGCTGTTGCCACCGGCGCCATTTCATGGAGAAGCTGTGTGTTTCATTGTGAAAGTGAAACTACTTTGTTTGGCCTTCCAAAAGAGCACGATATCCACTTTGTCATGCCTAGAGTTGATCTGTGCTGGTCACTGAGGAAATACATCAACTTCGCGCTCACCGTGGACTAAGCGGTGTCCAGCCCAGGGTCGTCACATGTGGTTGCCGCAACCCCTTGCCGCTCACTCAAGCCGCAGGCCATTCCTTACTCAAGCCCTTGGCTGTTCCTCACTCAAGCCGCTGGCCATTCCTCACTGTTTGCAAGGACAGTCTAGCGCTTCTGAATTATGGTATATAAGTAGGTTTACATATGTAAAGGATTTGGCACTGATGATTCAAACGCGAATTTTGAGCAGTGTAGAGTAGCACTGTGTTGTTTGTTGTTTCTCCGATCACAAATGCAGACATGGTTTTATGTTTACACGGCACGATATGCAACGCAACACATAAAAAGACAGTATAAGTCATTATAATCAGTAATTATGTCCCCACTAGATGCAACAACTGCCTCGTTTGTAATGGGTTTGATTGTTTTTGTCCCGTCATGCCAGTGTTCTGACCGGGACACGCCATAACAGTATATGTTGAGGGGCGTTACATTTCCGTTAGATGCTTGAAACATTTGGCCAATCACAATGCCCTGGATAGCTGGCCTATCAGAGTGCACCTCGTTTTTCAGACCGATGAGGTTTGTAAAAAACTATGCATTTCAGAAGGCGGGGCATAGAGGAGAAACAGTAATGTACATTATGTGGAAAATAATGTGTTTTTTTAACCTTAAACCGCATAAACGCATTTCATTACACCAAATACACAAAATAATGCTCTTTTTAACAACATCATATGACCCCTTTAAACTCATCACGGCGTTCCATGCAGAAACCACTCTCATGTGTACTCCACATGTTGTTACATATTAAATATTGTTATGGTTATGTTTACAGAGATGAACTGACAGCGCGGAAGCTCGTTCATCAGATTTGAATTCTCCGCTGTAAGATAACCTCATGCATAATACAAAGCAGTGATTGGATCATAAGAGTTATACTACGGGGCCGTTGAATGCTTAAATCTGATTGGCTGGCGAACGTTCTGAGGTGTGCAATTATTTCGTTGTGGCCTCCCGGCTCTGATCTTTACGGTCCTGCCGCATACTGTGCCTCGGGCAGTTTTAGGTCGAGTCCTTACGATGAAAACTCCCTCAGATACTCTGCGCAATCCAGCCTTCAGAGTTAGAGGAAAAGTCCAAGGGTCATGCAAGCATGGTCCATTTATGACAGCCTTCAAAGCCCCCACTCTTGGGGTGCTTTCACACCTGCCTCATTTAGTTTGGATGAATCGTATCAGAGTTTGTTTCCCCCTTTGGTGCGGTTCGTTTGGGCAGGTGTGAAAGCAGCAATCGCACTCGGGTGCGCACCAAAGGCGGACCAAACAAGCGTACCGAGACCTGCTTGAAGAGGTGGTCTCGGTACGCTTTCAAACGAACTCTGGAGAGGTTCGTTTGTGGTGAGAAAGTGATCCGACCTCGAACAGACCCAACTGCAAAAAGTACTGATCATTTTTGGACTAAACCAGCTGCCGTAGTCAGCTGCGCTGTGCATTATGGGATGAGGAAGTGTTTGTTGACAGTTTGCACTTTAGCATGGTAGCTCGTGGATTAATGCACGCCTCCGCTTGAAGTTACGAGCGATGCCTGCTCGCCGTTTGCAGTGCATTAGAACGTTGTTTTCAAGCCGCATCCGCGCTTCCTTATAGAAATGTATTGTTTGCATATTGTGGTGTATACAAACAATGTAATAAATTATGGCCAGGGACAAAACTAGCCCGCGCAGTCTCTCCATAGTTGTGTTGTCTCCGTGTTGTTTGCTGGCTTTTCCTCTTATGTTGGAAATTTCCCGCACATAAATTCTGACCAATCGAAAAGCAGTTTAGGAAATACGTCATGGCCAATGAGTGATGTGGATGTTGTCATGTGACTGCATTTTGGTTTGTTTCAACTGGTTCGGACCAAAGCAATCAGTGTGGTGTGAAAAGGAACCAAAAAAGCTGAAAAATGCTACAATGTATAATTGTTTGCCCTTGGTTCGGACCAAATGAACAGAACTAGAGATGTGGAAGCACCCTTGGGGTGGTAGGTCGGCCTGACAGGACATTTGGACGTCTTCATGTTATAGAATTCCCCGCCACTCAGGTGCTTCGGGGCCTTATGCAGGAAAATCAGATTAATACTGCAAAAGTTGAACGACAAAAGCCCCTAGCAGACTATTGGGCCCCATGGAGACACTTGCCCAATGTCTCACAGAGGGTACTATACACCGTTCGACACTGTTACACCATTCAATTTTGGAAAGGGCCACCTCCTTTCAGCAGGGTTCTTTCTACGACTGTATGTCCTGGGGAGGCCTTGATTTTAAGTCAAGAGATTGTGTCACTCCTAGAGAAAGGGGCTATAGAGGAGGTACTCCACACTCAGATGGAGTCAGGCTTTTACAGTCGGTATTTTGTTGTGCCCAAAAAAGATGGTGGTTTATGTCCGATTTTAGGCTTGCGTCATCTAAATCTTGCGCTCAGAGTGAGCAAGTTCAAGATGCTAAAGAGGAAGTCCATTCTGTCTCAGATCCAATCCGAGGACTGGTTTGTAACCATTGATCTAAAGGATGCATACTTTCACATCCAGATCATCAAGAGAGACAGGAAGTTCTTCAGGTTTGCTTTCGAGGGCAAGGCTTACCAATTTTGTGTTCTTCCGTTTGGACTAGCTTTGCCTCCTTGAACGTTTACAAAATGTATGGACGCAGCTCTGGACCCGTTGCGGCTCCAAGGTGTCAGAATTTTGAACTACATGGACGATTGGCTAATATTAGCTCAATCTCAGGATCAGGCACTGTCACATCGAGATTTAGTACTTGATCATCTGAGGAGCCTTGGGTTATGGACGAACCTACAAAAGAGTGTCCTGCTGCCATGTCAGCAAACAACCTTTTTGGGGGTGGACTTGGATTCGTGCATGATGCAGGCACGTCTGTTCCTTCAAAAAGGAGTCCAACTGGGGATATTGTGTCATCACAAGATGGACTGCCCCCCAACCCGTAAGGGACATTGTGCATCAAGGATGTCCAGTCAGTGGAGTCTGGACAGAGGCACATGGTAGCTGTCACATAAATCGTTTGGAGATGCTAGGAGTCTTTTTTGCTCTCAAACAGTTTTAACCTCAGCTGAGGGGTTGTCACATGTTAGTCAGGACGGACAACATGACAGTTGTTTCATACCTCAGTCGCCAAGGAGGATTACATTGCTTCAAGCATGACTATGCACTGCCCGCTCTGGTTTTCCCTGTCTCCCCCTCTAGGTCTAGATGCTCTGGCCCACGAATGGCCCAGGACCAATCTATATATATGCTTTTCCCCCTGTCCGGTTGCTCCCAGTAATTCTGTTCAGAGTATGATCAGACAGAGTGGAGCACTTGCTGCTGGTAGCCCCATGGTGTCCCACTCAGTTGTGGTTCTCGGACCTGGTCAGTCTGCTAGCCGGCCCTCCATGGGAGGTTCCCCTCAGACACGATCTGTTAACACAAGCTTGGGGCATGATTTGGCATCCTCAACCGGAATTATGAAGGTTATGGGTGTGGCCCCTGAGCGGAGTATGTTAATGTGTTCAGGTCTCTCAGCCGAGATCACTGACACTATTATAAATTCTAGGGCTCCCTCCACATGACGCTTATATGCTTTCAAGTGGAAACTTTTTGCCTCTTGGAGTAGACAACGCTCTCTAGATACAGTCTATTGCCTCATTGGTTCAGTACTGGAATTTCTTCAAACTTGTTTTTCTGAAGGAATTATCCCTGCCACTCTCAAGGTGTATGTAGCGGCCATATCTACGGAGCATTCTCTCGTGGGAGGTGTTTCAGTCGGTCGTCACCCCTTAGTCTCCCATTTTATGTAGATGTTCCCAAAGCGATGATGTCATTGCAGCATCTCGTTTTCTATTCAGGGAACCAAGGTTACATAGGTAACCGAGATGATTTTGCTCATCTCAAACAAGCCTTATCTCGAATAGCCTACCACTCTTGAGTGCTAGTTGAGGCTTAATGTATCCCATCATGCATCATGTTCTGGAAATAAATTGTGAGACTTTTTGCAGAGACCTCATGAATGGTCATGGAAATTTTTCCAATATGTTAAATATTAGGCTTGTTTGAGATGCTCCTCGCCTCGTCTCAAATGTAGGCCAGAGTAGGCGGCTGCAGTGAGGGGAGGAGTGAAGTAAGTGCAGTCAAGACGGACAGTTCTGACCTCTCAAAGTGGAGCAGGTACAAGAGGAGGTATAAAAAGCAGTACTTATAATACGAGTAATATGATAAAACATCTGAAGCTAAAACACAAAAGTTAGCATGGAGAATTTGCCGCTAGCAGTAACATTAGCACTCAGCAACCAACCCTGTAGCAAACCTTTGCAAGACGAGAGAAAATGACAAGAGATAACCCAAGAGCCAAACAAATAACAGAGGTGCTTACCCAATGCATTGTTCTTGACGATCAACCACTTTCAGTCATTGATAATGTGGGATTTTGTCACCTTGTTAATGTTTTGGAGGCGAAGTACAAGATTCCCAGTCATCGCCACGTCACAGATATTGTATTGCCACAAATACATGTCGCAGTAAAGAAGCATGTCATGAGCATGTTGCATGACATAAAAGCAATTAGCTTTACCACTGACATTTGGAGTTGTAGTGTAAATCCAGTGTCTCTCATCAGCTTAACGGCGCAGTGGATAGATGGCGATTTCACTCTACAGCAAATCATGCTTCATGCACAACAATTTTGGTGCTCAGATACGGGTCGAGCGATAGCTAGCGTATTTGAGGAAATCCTTGCGACTTGGGCAATTCCCAAAAGTTCTGTCCATGTTGTGGTCCGTGACAATGCCAAAAACATGGTAAAGGGTATGGAGGAGGCCGGAGTTTCTAGTCTTCCGTGTGGCACATACTCCGCAGCTGGCCGTCACAGAGGGTCTGCTGTCACAGCACAGCGTTACGGAGGCTGTGGGAGTGGGGCGCAAAATTGTCGGCCACTTTAAACACTCTAACCTGGCATACTCTCGGTTACAGGATATTTAGACACAGCTCGGTCAACCAATAAAAAGACTCCAGCAAGACGTGCAGACTCGTTGGAATAGCACATTCTACATGGTGCAGTCTCTGATTGAGCAAAAGAGCTACCTGCCACTCTAACTGCAAACCAGTGGAATCTTCTGGAGAAGATGGTAAATGTCTTGGCTCCCTTTGAAGAAATGACTCGTCAAGTGAGTTCTTCAGATGCTTTAGCCTTAGATGTAATTCCTGCTGTCACTGTGCTACAGAGACTTTTGCTGAAATAAACGGATGAGGATCACAGAATCAAAACAATGAAGAGCACTTTGCTTGATGCTTTGCAGAGGCACTTTTCCAACATAGAGCAAAACCCACTTTACTGCATTGGAAATTTACTTGATTCGAGATAATTACCATTTTTGTGCTCAATTTTAAAATAATTAATTTTGCTAAAATTATGATTATAAATTAATGCATTAGCCTTAATTTGCACATAATAGTAAAATCAAATGTAAAAGATGTTGAACAAATACTAATGTCATCATTGTTTTTTTGTTTAAGGTATAAAGATTGATTCTTCTCCAACACAGATGCTGCCAGGCAGGCCAAAGAAATGTTGATACTGGAGCTGCAAAAAATGTCTGTGGAAGAGACAGTCATACCTGAGACACATGACGCACCAGCTGACAAAAGGTCTCACAGCGACAAGCCAGGTAGCAGTCTGGACAGTGTTTTTGAAGAAATGCAGATAGATGTGCATCTGAGAGCAGACCTCCAGCAGCCGCCACCGTACAGCTAGAAGCATACCTTGGAGAGACCAGTGTGCGTTGTTCAGAGTAACCCTTCATGTACCGGGCAGTTAATAATATGCGATTTCCTGCTCTGGCTCAAATGGCAAAAAATTATCTTTCAGTCCCATGCAGCAGTGTGGAAAGTGAAAGACTCTTCAGCTCAGTGTCACACATTCTGACTGACAACAGAAGCAGGCTTATAGCTGAACATGCAAAGATGCTTCTGTTCCTTAAAAAAAACTTGCCACTTACTTTTGAAAAATAAAGCGAACTGATTGACGGCATTTTGTACTTTTCATATTGCAAAAATTATTGCACAAGTAAAAACATACTCTGAGGAACCTCCTTAACTAATGGCTTATAAACATTTACAATTATTGTGTTGCTCACAATGGTTACAGTTCACTATTATATTTCACTGTACACTTTTAAATGTTACACAACAGTGAACATTGCTACACAGTTTTATATTATAAACATTTGTTCAGTGAAATTAGTTTGTAGCTTTTCGACAACTTTGTGACATTGATAAAGAAATGTTTTATTATTATTATTATTATTTTATTATGCCCTTGGTTTGGTTATGGAAACTATTAGATACTGTGAAAATTTTTCACAGTACCTTGTGATAAGCAGAAAAAAATATTGTTTGAGTTACAGTTGTTCATAATTACAGAGGATCTGTCCTAAAATTATTAGTCTCACTGTGTCATTACTTGGAAAACTGCCACATCCCAAAAAAAGGTATCCGTACTCATACTCTGTCTTTAAAACATAGTATCGGTGCATCCCTAATTATTTTCGCACCTGAATTAAGCGTCAAAGGTTATCGTTATGCACTTTTAAAAAGTAGTCTCAAAACAGATTTGTGCATGTCCTTTCCCTGATTTTTTTTATTGTTGTATTTTTGTTTTAACAAACTGAATATTGTGGCTACTTTGTTTTACTACATCTCTTTTATGTTTGTATTTCGATCTTTTCTGCAAATGCACATATGCATCTCTCTGTAAAATAGGCTACCTTGTAAACACTGTTTTAAAAGGTACAATATAAATAAAGCTTTAACCAATCAGACCTCCACAACTGACCGATGAAAATACTATGTGAAATATAATTGGCTGAGTGAACTGAACCTGGAATTCTTTTGACAATCAAAGATGGATCTTTAATTTCTTTCCAGTTTAATAATATTTAGCAGTGTTAATGAAATGTAGCCTATAGAAATGGCCAGGAATTGGGTGCTTGGATGATTTGTACATAACCTTTATTTATTTATTTATTTATTTATTTATTTATAACACTCTTTCTAAACCATAAAAATGGACCTCTGTCCAACTGGTTGGTCTCTGAGCAATTTATCTAAAAACAGCATATTATAGCCTATGGCCCTAAAGATTTTATATAAAACATCAATGTTATGTCATAATATGTCATATAGATACCTCAGCTGAATTTAAAATCATTGCAATAAATTGTCAGTTGGTATGATGGCAATAATAAGTAACAACTCCTCAAATCAACATCAAATGTAAAAACAGATGTAAATGATGCAGTACAGTGGTACAGCAAGATACACTGGTGTGAAAAAGTGTTGGCCCCCTTCCTGATTTCGTATTTTTTTGCATGTTTGTCACACTTTTATGTTTCAGATAATCAAACAAATGTAAATATTAGTCAAAGATAACACAAGTGAATACAACATGCAGTTTTTAAATGAAGGCTTTTATTATTAAGGGAAAACAAAATCCAAAACTACATGGCCCTGTGTGAAAAAGTGTTTGCCCCCTAAACATAATAACTGGTTGGGCCACCCTTAGCAGCAACAACTGCAATCAAGTGTTTGCAATAACTTGCAATGAGTCTGTTACAGCCCTGTGGAGGAATTTTGGTCCATTCATCTATGCAAAATTGTTGTAATTCAGCCACATTGGAGGGTTTTCGAGCATGAACCACCTTTTTAATGTCATGCCACAGCATCTCAATAGGATTCAGGTCAGGACTTTGACTAGGCCACTCCAAAGTCTTCGTTTTGTTTTTCTTCAGCCATTCAGAGGTGGACTTGCTTAGTGTTTTGGATCATTGTCCTGCTGCAGAACACAAGTTTTCTGCAGCTTGAGGTCATGAACAGATGGCCGGACATTCTCCTTCAGGATTTTTTGGTAAACAGCAGAATTCATGGTTCCATTTATCACAGCAAGTCTTCCAGGTCCTGAAGCAGTAAAACAGCCCCAGACCATCACACTACCACCACATTTTACTGTTGGTATGATGTTATTTTTCTGAAATGTGGTGTTACTTTTACGCCAGACGTAATGGGACACACACCTTCAAAAAAGTTCAACTTTTGTCTCGTCAGTCCACAGAGTATTTTCCCAAAAGTCTTGGGGATCATCAAGATGTTTTCTGGCAAAACTGAGACGAGCCTTTATGTTCTTTTTGCTCAGCAGCGGTTTTAATCTTGAAACTCTGCCATGCAGACCATTTTTGCCCAGTCTCTTTCTTATGGTGGAGTCATGAACACTGACCTTAACTGAGGCTAGTGAGCCCAGCAGTTCTTTGGATGTTTTTGTGAGGTCTTTTGTGACCTCTTGGATGAGCTGTCGCTGTGCTCTTGGTGTAATTTCGGCCAGCCACTCCTGGGAAGGTTCTCCACTGTTCCATGTTTTTGCCATTTGTGAATAATGGCTCTCACTGTGGTTTGCTGGAGTCCCAAAGCTCTAGAAATGGCTTTATAACCTTTTCCAGACGGATAGATCTTAATTACCTTCTTTCTCATTTGTTTCTGAAATTCTTTGAAACTTGGCATGATTGTCTAGATTTTGAGGATCTTTTGGTCTACTTCACTTTGTCAGGCAGGTCCTATTTAAGAGATTTCTTGATTGCGAACAGGTGTGGAAGTAATCAGGCCTGCGTGTGGCTAGAGAATTTGAACTCAGGTGTGATAAACCACAGTTTTAACAGGGGGGCAAACACTTCTTCACACAAGGCCATGTAGTTTTGGATTTTGTTTTCCCTTAATAATAAAAACCTTCATTTAAAAACTGCAAGTTGTGTTTACTTGTGTTATCTTTGACTAATATTTAAATTTGTTTGATGATCTGAAACATTAAAGTGTGACAAACATGCAAAAAAAAAAAGATATCAGGAAGGGGGCCAACACTTTTTCACACCACTGTATAACAATACATGTTTTAAAATTATTGCTGTTTTGAACATGGGAACTATGTTAATTAATAGAAAATGTATTATAGTGTTATATTTATTATATTTGTCATTTATATATATCAATCCAAGTACACAAAATACATAGGCCTATATGACCACATGAACTTTCAGAATCATATGCTTTTTTGTTTGTTTAGATAAATTGTTCAGAAGGGTTTGACCAAACTGTTAAAGGTTATTTACAAATCATCCAAATGCCCGATTCATTTCTAATATTATGACTAAGTAGTATTACATTGTAAAGAAATTACAGATCCATCTACAGATCCAATCAGATTGGTTGATAACCTTTGACAAGGTTTAATTCAGGTGCAAAATGAATTAATATCTATAGCACATGAGCCCAGAGAGATTTGAGAGTGCACAGGACGCAGTTTGAGTAAGAGAAGAGATACGTTTTAAGTGTGCGCACTCTCTCAGGGCGAGAGCAGCGTGTATCTAAGTGTGCGCATCCAGTTTTTTGTGAGAGCAAAGGAAATCCGCGTGCAAACGGAGAGATTAGCCCTCGCCCACTGTATTAATGTGCTTTCGCGCTACAATAATGCGCTCTCAGCATTTGTCAGTAAAATAACGCCATATTGGAGAATTTGATGTTTCCCATTCAAAGAGATAGGAGTTGTACTTGCATGCCTGAGAGGTGTTTCAAAGATGGCCGCCGAGTGATATGACTTGTCTTAAAAAGACTTTGCCATCGCAAGAGTTTTTTGGCACATGTCAGCATGACATCAGAGCAAGGCGGATGTAACTCGGACACTTTTCTAACTGGCATGCATCTCACCGTGATTACCAGTTATCGGTTCTGCGCAGATTTGCCTAATCTCAGACAAGCCTATTATTATATTAGGCTAATTAGATATTATATAATTTGGTAGAAAAACAAAGTGTTGCACGTTTTATTGGTGCAAAGAGGAGTAGTCTAGTGGTGGTTTGTACAATATTTGCAACTACTTTTTATCATTTAATTAGAAGCACCAAAATTTAAAATGTGTTATGTTATAGGGAATAATATGGAATTAATTAATTATCTTGTGATCTTGACATTTTATTTTCTTGTGATCACGACATTGACTTAATATTGTCTCGTGATCTCGACATTACGAAAGTTGTTTTCTTGTGATCACAACTTTTTCTACAATGATTGTTTGATTTGTTTGTTCTACTGTTGCTATAGTAACGAACACAATGACACACATCTGATTGACGGATAAATGTGGATTAACTTTGCTTCACTTAGTAATAACATCTACAATACATAAATAAAGGCTAATCAATCACTGTTGTTTTTTTTGTAGAGACAGTATGCTAAACATTTTGTTTGTGTAATTAACATGTTAATGGTCAAAGCATCACCGCAAACACAGGCGGCGTGCCTTCAGAAGGATGCAGAGAACTATGCTAAGATCATGTAGAGCTAATTTATACTTTTTAGTAGTCATGTAGGATATGCTGTGACAGATATCATGTAAGTTACAAGCTAGGGATGATGTTTGAAAAGAGTGTTTGTGTATGTGTGTTTGTGTGTGTGTAGTTTCCACAAAGAAATGTAGAAAATACAAAAGATTACAACACTGTAGAAGACTTAATTAAATTAGCCTTTGCATATATAAATCACATTTCTTATCAATATACATTTAATGATTAACAATAAAGATTAAAAATAAGGAAAAGATGCACATTACAAATACGTTGTTGAAGTGCGTCCTAGATAAACACAACATCCCCGCTTGTGCAGACTCCAACCACTTGCTAAGCGAAACTGAGTCGAAGCAGCCTTAGGATTAACTAGCTTTGGGGCAAAGTCCATACAAGAGGAGCTGAGAGAGCTTGCAGATCCTCAGTCCTCTAAGAGAGGATAGGATTTACCAAAAAGCTGCTTAAGGTTGCAAAGTTATCTGACAGACTTAAATGCTCAAATGGATGGCCTGCCAGGCCTTCCAACTGAAAAATAAGTTCCAAAAGGAATCTGTGCTGGACGGAAAGGCCTAAGCCATCTCGTCCCTGAATGAGACAGGAAACCAGAGGGTGACATCCTGCTGAAACACCTCTATGGGTAATGCTCATCAGATATGATAGCCACATAAACATGTGGCAGATCCCTACAGGGTAATGGATGGGTCCAGATTGTGCCCACTTAAGGGCATACAGTGTCTCGTTGAGGGAGCCCTAGAATTAAGAAGTGTTGGTAATATCAGCCAAGATACAAGAACACATTACAACTCTGCTCAGGGGTCACATCCATTAGTTCCATAAAATCCTGATGGGGACGTCCAAGTCATGCCCCGAGCCTGAGTCAGCAGGTTGTGTCTGAGGAGAACCTTCCAAGGGGGTCGGCTAACAGACTGACCAACTCTGAGAACCATGTACAAGTGGGTCAAAATGGCACCATCAACAACAGACGTTCACTCTGACCAACGTTACTCTGAACAGAATTGTTTGGAAACAAACCGATCATTGGGAAGGCATAAGACAGGAACCTGGTCTGCATCACAAGAAGAACGCATCTCACCAACCTGCACAGGGGGAGAGAACTTAATCCCTTTCTGACAATCCATGTATGAGACCACAGTCATGTTGTCAGTCCTTAATCTAATGTGACAACCACTCAACTAGGTAAAATCTGTTTGAGTGCCAGAACGCCGCTCCAAAAAGTTTGTGTGATTGAGTTAATATCAGCCAATCGTCAAGTTAACTCAAAATTCAGACACCCACCACAACAGGGCCAGAGATGCATCCATTCACCTTACATTAGAGGCCAGTTCAATGGAAGAATACAGTACTGGCAAGCTTTATTCCAAAAGCAAACCTGAGGAGCTTCCTGTGTCTCTTGAGAATCTGGATGCAGAAGTACTCGTCCTTAGGTCGATGGTTCACAAACCAATCTCCAGTTCAGATAGAGACGGGATGAACTTCTCCATCAGCATCTTGAAATTGCTTACTCCAAGCACAAGGTTAGGTGACGCAAATCTAATCAACCCATAGAACTGGATGGTGTAACCATATGACAACCTGATCATCTCTCATGAGGCCCCGAGTCACCTGAGCTGCGGGAACAACCTCCGAAACAAGAACTGATACTAAAATCAGGCATGCCAGCACCAACCACAGAGTGGGGACTTGGATGTCAACATAGACCCTGCACCTCTCGATCTCCAAAGGTAAGGCGTGGAGAACGGTCAAAATCAGTCCTAAATGCAACAATCGGCAGAACAGCTGATAGACAGGCAAACAACAATTGTAGGTTGCCCACATTCAGACACAGTTCCAGCTCAATGCAACATTGGAGCTGAAAAGAACAGAGTAATCAGTCATGCAAACCACTGCTTGGTAGCATGAAGTAACCAACATCTCTAGTGCACAATAATGTATGCTGCAGTCTCAATGCAGCCAGTCATGTGAAATGAAAGTGAAAAAAAAGTGAAAGTCGTGACATTTGCTTTGGGATTGCGTGGAATTGGTGCTCTGCATTTAACCCATCCAAGTGCACACACACAGCAGTGAGAAGTGAACACACACCCGGAGCAGTGGACAGCTATATCCAGTGCCCGGGGAGCAACTGGGGGTTCAGTGCCTTGCTCAAGGGCACTTCAGCCATGGGTATTGAGGGTGGAAGAGAGTGCTGCTCATTAACTCCCTCCCACCTACAACTCCTGGTGGCACCGAGACTCAAACCTGTGACCTTCTGGTTACAAGTCCAATTCTCTAACCATTAGGCCACAGCCGCCCTCACAAATGAGTGTTGGTAGCCAAAGCGCCGCAACAATCACATGAAGTTGGCTGACCATGGTGAGCATTATTAGCTTGCCATAAGAAATACTCTTACACATGAACTCATTCACACACTAGCTCAGCTCAGTGCATCTCAGTTAGGATGAGAAGAATAATGATATATGCAAATACTGTTGGTAGCCTGAAGTGCCAAAAACCATGTTGCACGACAAATGCGTGTTGCAAAACTCCACAGAGCCAGCTCATAGCACAGAGTCCACTATTTGTTCCAGCTCAAAACAGTAATGGAGCTGAAAGAATAATAATTAGCCGCGTTTCCACTGTCGGGCCAAAAGCGGGCGTGCTAGTGTGTGCCAGGGCCAAATGTGTTTCCACTGTCACTTCCGGGTCTTGACCATACCTCGAATTTTTTGGCCCGACGAAAACCTTGGGCCAAAGCGGGCCAGCTGGGGCTAGAGGAGTGGTTATGAACAAAGGCGGCGTTTCTCCGGGTCTGGAGAGCATCAGCGCTGCGGATCATTTCATAAAGCTAACAGCTATAACACCAGCATTAAACACTTTTTAAAATAAGTTGAGCTCAAAACTCACTTTCAGTCAGCAGCGAGTGTTTGAAATAACTCGATCCGATCCGGATTATAATCACCATAAAAGGAAGAAATTTTTATAAGCGATGCCAAAGAATATGCACACTAGGTATTAATGTAATGTACCATACCATAGTAAACATGGTAAATGTGACCGTTAGAAGAAATCACAATATTGTAGTAACATATTTTATACTCTATAAAACCCTGCTCACTCTGCAGCCTGAGTCACTATGGCATTAGGTGTAAAAACAGCTTACTCTAGATGTGAACTCACTCACTGATTTGTTCCAGCTCAACGCATCAGCAGAACTGTAAGAAAAATTAACAGCAAGGCAGACTGATGCTTGGTAGCATGAACCGTCAAGACCATAATGCATGATCGGCAGTACACGAAATAAGAGATGGAAGCGTAAGCACCAATTCAAATGCACATGCCTGCATTAGTGCAGTGAAGAAGTAGACAGAGAGATAGGAAAAACCTGTCTACTTAACTTTACAACTGAGCAATTATAGCATTAATGTTAAAACAGCTTACCACTTAATGCTTCAGCGCAACGCAGCAGCATAGCTGAAATATTTATTATATTACTCCAGCAGACCAACGCTTGGTTGCATGAAGCGTCAAGACCATGATGCATGACAAAATATCTGCTGCAGAACTCCTCAGAGTCGGTGTCTAAAAACATTACACGAACAAGAGTTGGAAGCATAAGCGCCAAATCAAATGAACGTGTCTGCATCTCAGAAGTAGAGAGAGAGAAAGATAGGAAAATCTATCTGCTCAACTCTTGTATTCAGAATACAACATAGATGACATATCAAATGTTTGAACTGAGAAAATGTATAATTTTAAGGGAAAAATAAGTTGATTTTAAATTTCATGGCATCAACACATCTCAAAAAAGTTGGGACAAGGCCATGTTTACCACTGTATGGCATCCCCTCTTCTTTTTATAACAGTCTGCAAATGTATGGGGACTGAGGAGACAAGTTGCTCAATTTTAGGAATAGGAATGTTGTCCCAGTCTTGTCTAATACAGACTTCTAGTTGCTCAACTGTCTTAGGTCTTCGTCACATCTTCCTCTTTATGATGTGCCAAATGTTTTCTATGGGTGAAAGATCTGTCCTCCAGGCTGGCCATTTCAGTACCCGGATCCTTCTACGCAGCCATCGAAAGAGCTCTGAAAGAGACGACGTCTGAATGGGAGCATATGTTGTTCTAGAACTTGGATATACCTTTCAGCATTGATGGTGCCTTTCAAGCATTAAGCTGCAAATGCCACACGCACTCATGCAACCCCATTCCATCAGAGATGCAGGCTTCTGAACTGAGCGCTGATAACAACTTGGGTTGTCCTTGTCCTCTTTAGTTCGGATGACATGGCATCCCAGTTTTCCAAAAAGAACTTTAAATTTTGATTCGTCTGACCACAAAACAGTTTCCACTTTGCCACAGTCCATTTTAAATGAGCCTTGGCCCAGAGAAAATGCCTGCACTTCTGGTTTATGTTTAGATATGGCTTCTTTTTTGTCCTACAGAGTTTTAGCCGGCAACGGCGAATGGCACGGTGGATTGTGTTCACCGACAATGTTCCTGGAAGTATTCCTGAGCCCATGTTGTGATTTCCATTACAGTAGCATTCCTGTATGTGATGCAGTGCCGTCTAAGGGCCCGAAAATCATGGGCATCCAGTATGGTTTCCCGGCCTTGATCCTTACGCACAGAGATTGTTCCAGATTCTCTGAATCTTTGGATGATATTATGCACTGTTTGGGGAATTGGTGATCCTCTGCCCATCTTGACTTCTGAGAGACACTGCCACTCTGAGAGGCTCTTTTTATACCCAATCATATTGCCAATTGACCTAATAAGTTGCAAATTGGTCCTCCAGCTGTTTCTTATATGTACATTTAACTTTTCCGGCCTCTTATTGCTACCTGTCCCAACTTTTTTGGAATGTGTAGCTCTCATGAAATCCAAAATTGGCCAATATTTGGCATGAGATTTCAAAATGTCTCACTTTCAACATTTGATATGTTATCTATATTCTATTGTGAATAAAATATAAGTTTATTTAGATTTGTAAATTATTCCATTCCTTTTTTACTCACAATTTGTACAGTGTCCCAATTAATTAGTAATTAGTCGAGCAAACTAATGCTTGGTAGCTCGAAGCGCCAAAAATCATAGTGCACGACTTAACGTCCTAAAATTCAGTGCCTCTCATGTTGTTTAATAAACTTGAGAAACACTTGATCCATGGAGGGAGTAGAGCAACAGGGATTTTATATCAGTAACTCGCCCCCCTACTGAAAAAAAACAGCATACAGTATGCCTGTTAGGTATGTTTTGACGTTTGGTTCATCTTATACCAACCTAGAGGCAAAAACTTAAATCTACTAAACATGTAGTAAAAACTGTAAAGAGATGGACCAACAAAACAGAGTATTTTGATCTCACTGATTGGGGTGTTTTTGAAGCTGCTACCACTGATCTGGACGAACTCACAGAGGCTGTGACATCCTATATTAGTTTCTGTGAGGATATATGCATTCCTACCAGGACTTATTTAACATTCAACAATGATAAGCCATGGTTTACAGCAAAACTCAGACATCTTCGTCAGGCCAGAGAGGATGCCTACAGAAATGGGGACAGAGTCTTGTACAATCAGGCCAGGAACACACTGAATAAAGAAATTAAAGTTGCTAAAAGGGCCTACGCTAAAAAGTTGGAAGATCAGTTCTCTTCCAATGAGTCTACTTCAGTGTGGAAAGGTCTGAGAGCCATCACAAACTACAAGACACCATCCCCCTGCATTGAGGCGAATCATCAACTTCCTGACGACCTGAAAATTTTTTATTTTAGATTGGAAACCCCCCACAACCATTCTGACCATCTCTCTTCACAACCGTTAACACCTCCTGTAATCCACCAGGTCTTCAGGAAGAACAAAAGAAGAAATGCACCAGGCCCAGATGGTGTTACACCAGCCTGTCTGAAAACCTGTGCTGACCAGCTGGCCCCCATCTTTTCACAGATCTTTAACAGATCTCTGGAGAGGTGTTGTATTAGGTAAAAAATGTTAGCCTGAATGCACTGTAAGTTACTTTGGATAAAAGTGTCTGCTAAATGCATAAATGTAAATGTTGTGTGTAGTCCCTTCCTGCTTCAAATGCTCCACCATCATCCCTGTTCCAAAGAAACCGAAGATAACAGGATTAACGACTACAGACCTGTGGCTCCAATGTCTGTCGTCATGAAGTCGTATGAAAAACTGGTTGTGGCTTATCAGAAGGACATCACTGGACCCTTACTGGACCCCCTACATTTTGCTTACCGAGCAAGCAGGTCCGTGGATGATGCAGTCAACATGGGAGTTCAACTAGTTCTGCTTTCAACACCATCATCCCAACAGCCCTCCAGACCAAACTGACCCAGCTCTCTGTTCCTAGCTCTCTGTTCAGTGAATCACCAGCTTTCTGACAGATAGGCAACAGCTTGTGAGACTGGGAAAATTAATGTCAAACAGCTGCTCCACCAACAATGGTGCCCCTCAGGGATGTGTTCTCTCCCCACTGCTCTTCTCCCTGTACACCAATGACTGCACCTCTGAAGACCCCTCTGTCAAGCTCCTGAAGCCTGCAGACGACACTACAGTCATCAGTCTCATCCAGGATGGCAACGAGTCTGCTTACAGATAAGAGATTGAGCAGCTGGCGGTCTGGTGCAGTTTTAACAACCTGGAGCTGAACATGCTCAAAACAGTGGAGATGATTGTGGACATCAGTAGAGATCCCCTCTGCACTCCCCCCACTCACCATCATAGACAGCACTGTGGCTGCAGTGGAATAATTCAGATTCCTGGGAACCACCATCTCTCAGGACCTGAAGTGGTACAATCACATTGACTCCAATGTTAAAAAGGCCCAACAAAGGTTGCACTTCCTTCGCCAGCTGCGGAAGTTTAACCTGCCACAGGAACTGCTAAAACAGTTCCACTCAGCCGTCACTGAGTCTGTGCTGTGCACTTCAGTAACTGTCTTGTTTGATTCAGCTACAAAATCAGACATCAGAAGAATACAGAGAATGGTTTGGACTGCTGAAATGATTATCAGTGCTCCCATGCCCACCCTTCAAGAACTGTATACAGTCGTGGCCAAAAGTTTTGAGAATTACATAAATATTGGAAATTGTAAAAGTTGCTGCTTAAGTTTTTATAATAGCAATTTGCATATACTCCAGAATGTTATGAAGAGTGATCAGATGAATTGCATAGTCCTTCTTTGCCATGAAAATTAACTTAATTCCAAAAAAACCTTTCCACTGCATTTCATTGCTGTCATTAAAGGACCTGCTGAGATCATTTCAGTAATCATCTTGTTAACTCAGGTGAGAATGTTGACGAGCACAAGGCTGGAGATCATTATGTCAGGCTGATTGGGTTAGAATGGCAGTCTTGACTTGTTAAAAGGAGGGTGATGCTTGAAATCATTGTTCTTCCATTGTGAACCATAGTGACCTGCAAAGAAACGCGTGCAGCCATCATTGCGTTGCATAAAAATGGCTTCACAGGCAAGAATATTGTGGCTACTGAGATTGCACCTAAATCAACAATTTATAGGTTCATCAAGAACTTCAAGGAAAGAGGTTTAATTCTTGTAAAGAAGGCTTCAGGGCATCCAAGAAAGTCCAGCAAGTGCCAGGATCGTCTCCTAAAGATGATTCAGCTGCGGGATCGGAGTGCCACCATTGCAGAGCTTGCTCAGGAATGGCAGCAGGCAGGTGTGAGCGCATCTGCACGCACAGTGAGGCAAAGACTTTTGGAAGATGGCCTGGTGTCAAGAAGGGCAGCAAAGAAGCCACTTCTCTCCAAAAAAAACATCAGGGACAGATTGATCTTCTGCAGAAAGTATAGTGAATGGACTGCTGAGGACTGGTGCAAAGTCATATTCTCCGATGAAGCCCCTTTCCGATTGTTTGGGGCATCTGGAAAAAGGCTTGTCCGGAGAAGAAAAGGTGAGCGCTACCATCAGTCCTGTGTCATGCCAACAGTAAAGCATCCTGACACCATTCATGTGTGGGGTTGCTTCTCATCCAAGGGAGTGGGCTCACTCACAATTCTGCCCAAAAACACAGCCATGAATAAAGAATGGTACCAAAACACCCTCCAACAGCAACTTCTTCCAACAACCCAACAACAGTTTGGTGAAGAACAATGCATTTTCCAGCACGATGGAGCACCGTGCCAAAAGGCAAAAGTGATAACTAAGTGGCTCGTGGACCAGAATGTTGAAATTTTGGGTCCATGGCCTGTAAAACTCCCCAGATCTTAATCCCATTGAGAACTTGTGGTCAATCCTCAAGAGGCGGGTGGACAAACAAAAACCCACTAATTCTGACAAACTCCAAGAAGTTATTATGAAAGTATGGGTTGATATCAGTCAGGATTTTGCCCAGAAGTTGATTGAGAGCATGCCCAGTCAAATTGCAGAGGTCCTGAAAAAGAAGGGCCAACACTGCAAATACTGACTCTTTGCATAAATGTCATGTAATTGTCGATAAAAGCCTTTGAAACGTATGAAGTGCTTGTAATTATATTTCAGTACATCACAGAAACAACTGAAACAAAGATCTAAAAGCAGTTTAGCAGCAAACATTTTGAAAGCTAATATTTATGTAATTCTCAAAACTTTTGGCCATGACTGTACATCCAGAGTGAGGAAAAGGGCTCAGAAAATCACTCTGGATCCCTCACATTACATTTACATTTATGCATTTAGCAGTGCATTCAGGCTAACATTTTCTACCTAACATGTGTTCCCTGGGAATTGAACCCACAACCTTTTGCGCTGCTAACGCAATGCTCTACCACTGAGCTACAGGAACACGTACACATCTGAGTTATCCCCTTTTTTAACTTTTGCCATCTGGCCGGTGCTTCAGAGCCACAAGAACAGTTTTTTCCCCCAGGCAATCTACCTCATGAACATTTAAATGTTCCCCACTTATGCAATAAAAATGTGCAATAACCTTATATGTATTTGTTACCACCTCCATCCTAGTACAGCCCTGCAACTCACTCTATTGTAATCCATTATCATCTATAGCACAACTGTTCATACAATTTATTTATTTTTCAATTTATTTTTCAATATTTGTCTATTTATATTTACATATGTGTATTTTTATTTTTTGTCTGTGTCTTGCTGTTGTCTCTGTATACTGGAAGCTTATGTCACTAAAACAAATTCCTTGTATATGCAAGCATACTTGGCAATAAAGCTCTATTCTGAGTTGCACTTGCATGCCCGAGTGGCATTTTAAAGATGGCCGCCGAGTGATATCACTTGTCTTAAAGGGACTTTGGTATACGTCTGGCCTTTACTGATCAGAGAGCTGTTGGTTTATATGTGAATATTCTCAATTAAACAATATGAAAAAGAAGATTTTTGTTTTGTGTTGCCATTTCTTATTGGTACAGAAATTTGTGGCACAGCATATTAAAGGGCTCATCCTTTTAATTTTTCGTTTTAACCAAAATAGAATTTGAAGATCCATAAAAACATTCCAAATGTCTTACAGATTAGTAGGCTACTTTAGTACAAGAACAGCAGGTACATACAATATGTTTACAGTGTGTAGATACAGTAAGGCATTATAAATAAGAGTAGGACATTATACAGCATTTGCTTCCGCTTTCATTTTTAGATTCATTTTGTAGCTGTTTTGGTATACACCATTTTGAGATCACCTTCATTAAATGGAAGAACTGTCTTTTTTACCCCTTTATATTTAGAAATCTTGTTTCTCTGTTTAATGTGTAAACAAACCTCTGCATGACTGTTGCAAAACTGGGATAACCATAAGGTCTGTTAGCACATTAAACTCTTGGCTACAAGAAAGTGATGTAGTTCTATCAACATATGGTCACGTGGCCACAACATAAAGATGTGAACAAATTACTTAATTGCTGCTCAAAACATTATCAATTTCCACAAGTTAATGGGTTGTTAAGTATTTAACACATTAAACCGAACATGTCCATTCCTGGTCTTTTTTTATCTATACCCTTTATATATTGAAATCTTGTTTCTCTGCTGAAGTTGATGCATTGTTTTGTTTTCAAAGTCTCCACCATGAGGGCCACCTTTATAGTGAGTGCGAGTTTTATCAAAGTAATGATGCCAGGTTCCAGTGCTTGAAGCCCCAAACCCAAAGACATTCACCTGTGAAAGAGACCAAGCAGTTCTGTCATTTCATGGTGTTCAAATCATACTACATTCAGTAATTTTTTCTCAATACAAATTTTTACCAAATGATACAGAACTTCATTTGTTGATCACTTCCTAAATGCTGCATGTATTTGTAATTTTGAAACATTCTAGACACACAATTTCACAAATAGGTATACTTTAACCAACCTTTTACTTAAGCAAATCAGATATCAGCCATATGTGACCCTGGACCACAAAACCAGTCTTAAGTGTACATTTTTCAAAATGGATGTATGGTTTGTTAGGATATGACGATATTTGGTCGAGATACAACTATTTGAATATCTAGAATCTAAGGGTGCAAAAAAAAAAAATATATATATAAAAAAATATAAATATTGATAAAATCGCCTTTAAAGTTACCCAAATGAAGTCTTAGCAATGCATATTACTGATCAAAAATTAAGTTTTGATATATCTACGGTAGGAAATTTACAAAATATCTTCATGGAACATGATCTTTACTTAATACCCTGAAGATTTTTGGCATAAAAGAAAAGTCTATAATTTTGACACATACAATGTATTTTTGGCTATTGCTACAAATATACCCCAGCGAATTAATACTGGTTTTGTGGTCCAGGGTCACGTATTATGTTGACCAATCGTAGCACACTCTTGATCCAACCAATCACATTTTGCATTACAATCAGGTTGGAGTCAGTTTAACTCACTGTATTATGTGACCACAACTGGAAATGTTCAGCTCAGTTAGATTTGTTGTGACCACAAGATAAAACTTTTATCTTGATTTACTTACAGAAATGTGATAAATTTGTTGTGGGTGGACCAAGATCATTTTGATGATATCCTTATATCATGGCCATGGGATTATGCATAACCATAGCAACCTGGGATAATCATAAAGTTTGTTCACGCATTAAACTCTTGGCCATGAGAAAATGTTGTTCATTCAACATAGGGTTGCATGGCCACGGCATAAGGATGTTGTTACTGTGACAAAATGATCTTGTGGTCATCCATGACATATTATAACATTTGTTGTCGCCAATTTGGCTGCATTCCACTCCACTTTTATATACGCACTCGCAAACATCCCGAAGCACTTCCCCTTCAGGAAATGCCACCTTCAGCGAGGCAAAATAAGGAACACCCATTTATGGCCACGGACACCCCCCCCCCCCCTCCAAAAAAAAAAAAAAAAAAAAAAAAAAAATCTCAGTGTGACAGTGAGTCTCGTGAAAACCAACGTTTGTTAACAGGAGCAAAGGAAGCAAAGTTTCCTTACTTTAACAAAGGAAAACCAGTATACTCTTGGCTTATATTGAAATCCTCTGACATTCTTCTATACAAATCCTCGTTTTGTACTACTAATTCTTGACCGTTGTTTTGTTTTGATCTCTCTGCTGCATTTCCGCGTGTGTCACTTCTGAGCGGTGCATGCTCAAAGCTGACCTCATACGTAATTCCCCCAGAAAAGTTGGCATTTTCAAGGTGGAGATATAAGCACTACTTCAAATTCATTGTGGTCAAAGGCAAGAACATGCATGCAATGTGTACATTATGTCCAGGAGCGAAGACTTTGTCGACATCCGTTGTAAGCAACTCTAATTTAATGAAGCATCTCACAATGACGCACGCATCTACAAAGCTAGTGGCCAAAAACACAGATACCAATATGATTTAATTTGCTAAATGCACTTTATATGGTGTAACTGTTTGCTTTTCTTACAAAGATAATACTTGAAGTGCAGGATAAAACTTTTGCTGTCTGTTGACGTGCAATAAATATCGAAAGTTATGTACGAACACCTGTCTGTTCTACTCATTTCAACTGACTTGTGAAAACTACTCAAAAAAAAGACATATAGCAACTTTTTTTTTTAACAGTAACGCAAATAGTTACTTTCCCTGGTAACGAGTTACTTTTATTATAGAGTAATTCAGTTACTAACTCAGTTACTTTTTGGAACAAGTAGTGAGTAACTATAACTAATTACTTTTTTTTATAATAATAACCATAATACACAATGTCCAGGAAACCCACAAATGAATGCCAGGCAAAGTTGTGTTTGTGACATAAAACATATTTGTGGATATTGATGTTTTTTAAAAAGAAGGTGACTGTTAACATAAAATTTTATGTGCATGTGCAAATTATTTTAGTGCCACTTTTAGGGAAATGAATAGGCAAATATTCACATTTCTGCTTTACATTCACATTCACCTTTTGCTTTGTTTTCTTATATATCATGTGCCTTTCACAAACTTAACGTCTGTTTATAAAATTAGAAGTCTAAACGGAAAATGCAAACAGTTTTACCTGATCACAGATATGCAAAGCAAATATTATTGTAATGAAGCCAGTAGATGGATATCTGCCATGTTTCAGAAGCCATTTCTCATAGACGTATTTTATGAAACCAGGGTGGAGGACCATCACCTAAACAGATAAAAAAAACATTAATGAGACATACACCATTGCTTTTTTTAAGGCTTAATAATCAGTCTCTTGAATTTCTTTACATTCATTTAAAAGGGTCATATGATGCGATTTCTATTTTTCCTTTTCTTTATTGTGTTATGTAGCTATTTGTGCATGTATAAGATCGGCAGAGTTACAAAGCTCAAAATCTAAAAGAGAAGGCTGGTCCAGACTGGGCTAAAATGCCTTGTTCAAACACGCCCCCACATGTCTACGTCACAATGTATTTGTGTAATTTCACCCAAACGTTCATGCAAAGAAAGAAGGCGTGGTTTGAGGAACCGCAGTGGTGTTGATGCAACCATGTCAGGGAGATGCTCTGTGTTTCTGTGCGAAAGCAAAAGCCCTTTATTTGGCCTTCCGAAAGTAGATGCAATGAGGAATCATTGGTTAAGATTTATTTACAACAGAACAGCACAACCCAGATGTTCGAATTTGTGCAACGCATTTTATGGACAACAGTTTTGTGAACTTAGGAAAGAAGCCTACAAGGTTGGCTGTGCAAAGGCTATTTCTAAAAAAAAAAAATGGGTCAATTCCGACTTTGCTAGGACAATCTGGCGCTTATTCACAATCAGCTACTGTGAGTATGCTTTCTTAATAGTTTAAGTATTTGCTATTGACTGTTCAAATGCGGAGTTTTGCGCCATGTAGAGTATTGCGTTGTATGTGTGTGCGTGAGAGAGAGACAGGGTCACATTACAATGGAGTCAGCTTTTTTAATCGCAGCTTGTGTGCTGCAAATACATACGAGCATCATCACTGTGTCTGTCACGCGACTCTGTTCCCCTTCCGGGCTTGAACTGATGGTAAAATTAAGGACATTATTTACTGTTTTTACATGTATGTTGAAAGCTGAAGCTCGCGATTATGGGAAGGGGTGTTACATTTACGATGCGTGCTTGTGGTGTTTGGCCAATCACAATTCACTGGGTCAGCTGGCCAATCAGAGCAGACTGTGGTTGTGAGCAAGGCGGGGCTTTGTAGAAAATGACACGTTTGAGAGAGGTGGGGCATAGAGGAACAACAATAATGTACAGTATTTGAAAAATAAGGTGTTTTTTGAACATTAAAGCATGTCAACATATTCTGTTACACCAAATACACAAAATAATGATCTTTAAAATAGCATCATATGACCCCTTTAATGACATTGATACTCACCTTGTTCTCATCTGCTTTGATTGAAGGTTTGACTCGTGTGTAGGTGCTGAGGAACAAAAAGATGGCTTACTAATTATGCAGATATATCTAATTAATTTATATTTATTTAATTGTTTTTTTAAACCGTGCACACCGTGTAATGTGTCTAGTGGTGAAGGTACTTATGAGCCACTGCATGTCGCGAATCTTAAAGGGAAAAAGCACCAGATGGGTGGAGTTGTCCAAGTCCACGGCACTTTCGGGATACAGAATCCGGTGAGTTGTCTTTGACCCCACATCCCTTTCGTAACCTTTTGTCGGGCCTTTATTTATCCTGAGAGAACAATACAAGTAACAGGTGTTGATAAGCCATCTAAAGAACTAATGTTATAGAGATCATTTATCAGATTATTCTGTGCATTATTCTGTTCTTCTATTACCTAATCACAATATCATGGAAATCTATTAGAGACCCATAATGGGATCCCAGAAGGTTCGCAGAGTTTCCCACTACAGCACAGGTTCTGCAGCGATCTGGACCGGCGTCTGAGTAGTGCTCTTTATCAGGGAAGAGAGAAAACATCTGATCCACCACCTCTGTGTAGTTGACTCCGAACATTGATGGCTGTAGACCCTGTACAAATATTTGAAAGCTCAAGATAAGAATCAATGAAAATGGTTTTGTTAAAACTGGTTTACATAATAGTGACATCGTGCGAAGACCATCAAGATAAGAGTTGATTTGTATCTTAATTTGTATATGTATGTTTGTATTTGTATATGCACCATTTGTACCAAGCCAAGGGCCACTGACCTATGTTTGTGTGTGTGTGTATATATATATATATATATATATATATATATATATATATATATATATATATATACACACAGCAGCAATAATATAATAACTGTAATAATATATATATTTGTTAAAATATATATATATATAATTACAGTTATCATATTATTGCTGCTTTGTTAAAATAGTCACAAGATATTCAAACTGTAATACCGTGTGTCCCAAACAGGCGCGACGCGATACAAAGTAGGCCATCTTTTCCTTGTAGTTTTTGTACTAACCACCGGCGACAGCGACACGTGACTACACGGGATTCTATTTCTGAAACCGTTTTTATTTTCTGCGACGTCGCGGCAGGAATAACATACAAAATATGACAGTAATAATTGTGTGCTTAAGGCCGGTGACACACTGGCTGCGTGGCGTGAGCGTCGCGTGTCTGAAGCGTCCCAGAAGTGTGGTGGCTGCCTCGCGTTTTCTGTGTCTTTACACACCAGAACCGTGCCTGGCGCGGCGCTGGCGCGCTGCTGCGCTGCTGCTGTAGAGGGAGACCGTTGACAGACCAGGCTCTGTCTTCATGACAACAATATCAACTTTTTTTTACACACCTAAACCTACGCCTACTGATAAAGGACACCGTCAAAAGTATTGACGGCGAAATAGATTATGTTTGACAGGTGCAATATTTGAAAATCGATAATTATTTATTTATATTTTAAATTACATTTATATCTGAATTTATGTCAACCTATAGACTTTCAAATATCAAAATATAATGAATTCATATGTATTTGTGTAAAAAATGACATATAAACACATTTTCCTACTATATTTTGCCTGGAAATGCTTCCAACACGCGCGCGTTTCGCGGTAAAAATAGGCGTCGGTTCTATTTCTAGCATGCACGCGTTTTCCGCGCGGCTCGAGCCGCGCCTGAGACGCGCGTCTCACGCAGGCGGTCTGTAAGCTCTAACCGGTTAACATGGGAGCCGAATTAAAAACCGACACGCCACGCGGCTGAGACGCTTGCGCCACGCATCCACTGGATCCACTGGATGCATCCACTGGATGTTCCTTTTTGTTGTGTTTTCAACAGCTTCAATATGAAAAAGAAATTTTATTTTGATTCAATGGATTTATTGCATTTTGGGGAAAAATAATCAGTTTTTATAATAAATCTTTGAAAATCTAAATCTGGATTTGAATTTTTAATGTTACTGTAACCTTAAGATGCTATGTGAAGTTTGAAACATAAAACAGTGGTTTTCATCTTGCCACCTTCTTGGTAAAGAAAACACATTTTTCCTCAAATTAATCAAAATGGATTTATAGTGTTTTATAAACAGACAATAAACTACTCTACATTGGCCTACACTCGACACTGAAGTCCTAGATGATTTAAAGAAAATATTTAGCATTTAATATTTAAAGACTTACCCTCCACCATCTGTAGGTGTCTCGACGTAAAACACTGTTTTTTCTGTTCAGCAGAGGTGGGATGCTGGGATCGTATCGATAAATGAACCAGTCATCGTCCATAAAGCCCATGACGCAAGATTTACAGGAGCATGAAGCTTCAAAGATAGAGTCATCAAAGGAGTCTACAGTATTATCGATCCGGTTTTGAGTGAACAAAAGAAAGATAGTCATGAAGCTCAAAAGCAGGGTGATGTGGCGAGGCGTCAGTCTATTGAAGATGTTCATCTTTTGCGTGTGTCGTGTTCCTGGTGGACAAATACAATTTTATTAGAAAGACAGAAATACGCGTCAGTTTTATGGTTATACTTTGTAGTTTCTTATCTTCAAAAGACACAGTTCTGTGGTCTGAAGTCACCACCCCACAAAAATGTCGACATCATTTCTGTCATTTCTGCTGGATTGTAGGCTATGAGTTCTCAGTTTTTCTACTCGATTTTCGATCCATAATTCAATTCAAGCAATAAGAAAATATACAAATGCAACTTTGATGTACATTTAATTGTATTTAAATGTAAAAAAAAAAAAAAAAAAAAAGTATCATTGTATCTGAACTAAGTAAATTACTGTTTTGGTGTGAAAAATAAATATTTTCTTTTTTTTCGTTATGATTTAACAATTAATGCGTCAGAGGGTTCCTTTATCACTTGTTTCAATGCGATTAAACATTGAAAAAAAAAATAACGTTGAAATAAAAAAAGATATTTAAAACAGTGTTTTGACCAAAAGAATAATTAATTTCAGTAAGGTTTACACTAATTCTCAGACCGACTTGCTCAGTTTGTCAAAACGGTTGTCTATTAGTAGCCCATACAAATGTTTCAGATGCAACACATTTTAGAGGCAAAAACATTAAGTTGATTTCACTGATCGAATTTAATTACAAATTGACAATAATCAATTTAATAATTATCCCAGAGTATCAAACTTACCAAAATGATAAGAATGTCAGGATAGGTTCCTCTTATATCTCCTATAAGCCAGTATTTATTGAGGTCTATAAATCATCACAAGCAAGCAATTACTTTTACTAGACTTTATTTCTTGACATCTGAATCATCAAAGTATCTGAGTGCCGAAAGCTTCTACCTCCTTAATGAAAAAGCATTCTTGTTTGTCGCTTAACAAGTGGTACCGGTTTTATCTGCTCATACCTTCGCGGATGATGCCAAAATGCAGTTACCAATAGAGGAAAAATACACACATAAATAAATAAACTCCTATATAAATCCAACCAGTGTTTCTAGTTCTATGGTATAAAGCAACTTAAAAATGTAACTCGAAGAGATATAAAAGAGAAACGGTGCTGACAGAAATTAATTAGGTCTTTGAATCTGCTTTTATATGTCTGCATAGTGAGTTCTGTAATGTAGCGTCAAACAGCACGGGGTAGCCTACCTAGTCCAATTTGTATTTTTTTTTTAAATCATGATTTTTTATTTTTTTTTAGGTTCTGTAAGTGTCTTCAGTTACTGTATTATTATTTTGATATGAAAAAAGTGACATCAGGTTCTTCATATCAGTATATTGACTTAGAAATTGTTTAAAGCGTATGGTTTTTTTGAATAAACTAAAAGGTTTTGGTGAAACCGAAAAGTTGTCTTCCTACATCAGATAAAATAAAATAGAATACTTTATTATTGTATTTATTCTTATGCGGCACTGTAAGAATGAACAGTCCAAAAGGGGAATACATTTTCAATCGCTTAAAACAAGCGTATAGGCTACATTGAATTGAGGTCTTTGAGCCTATCACTTGTATTTCTCAATTATTTTAAAACACTGATGATGATGAAAATCAAAATACTCAGTTTGTCCACACCGTGGATATCAATAATTTTAATAAGAAGCGAGTTGTTTGTATGACAAGTTAAATCTGCTCTAACCAGTCGCACACCCTCCTGACATTCACGATCATGGTCCACAGACTGCACATCGCTGGATTCAAAGCTTAACACTAAATGTGAGTAAATGCTTTCTTTTTGTCACCGTTTACTGTTTATTTCTCAGGTGGTGTAGGAATTTAACTAGGCTACTATTAAATAGATATTTAGTCCGTCTTTTGTGTCTGTTGCTTACGATGTGGGTTTGTAATTGGATTCATTATCTGATACCTCAGTGATCATCAAACCTTAGTTCAGCCTCGTCTGAAAAAAAAGTAGCCTATAAATTTATTGTTTGTTCTGTTAATGTATTTACCTTTATTTCTTTAAAAGTATCATTAATTAGAATATTAGGTTCACAAAGCATTTTGTGATTTATCAGTACGTTTTTTTTATGGGCATCAAAAATCAAAACCGGTTCTGCCTTCTAAAGAGCAGTATGACAATCGCATTATAATGGTAGGCTATATCAGGGCCAACGAGTTTGTTGAACTCTTGTCGTTTTTGTATTCCTTCTCATTTTCTACTGTAACATCTGTAAATCGTAAATAACAAATTCATGTGAATTGAAATGTAATTTAAACAAGTATACCCACTGGATACACTACATAATGTTTGTTCGTTATGATTTTATTTTAGAATTTTTCGGCAGTAGTATATCATCTATTGAACTTTTTTTTTTTAAAAAAATCTAGTTTAAAACACGTGAAAAAACTGAAATTATTTAAAATTTGCTACTTTTAAGCAGGCTATGGCAAGTCTTCAATTTTGCTTAAACTGGCTAAACAGATACAGCTACGACCAGAAACTAACAAAAAAAAAATATATATATATATATTTTCTACCCATTATATTGTGTTTTATTAAAGTCTACATCTATTCTAACCCTAAACCTACCCCTTACGATACTGAAAAAACAGTAATTGTTGTACCATGTGACAAAAAATATGCTATAGCCTATTGATGTGCGCATGCCCAGTAGCCTCAGCTGTATCCCTTTTAGACTTTAAATTGGAAGTGAAGAAGTCAGTTAAGTTAACATTATTTAGTAAAGTGATTTCCACTTTGATTAAAAGAATATATAACGATTTTAAAGAAAAAGGGATGTTTTGCTATAGCGTTTGGAGCAAGTGCACCGCCATCTTGCATTTTAACACACAAATAAGTTAGTTTTCACCATAATTTGGACGGATATTCAACATCAAACTGTCTATATGCTAAATTTTGATCGTAGTATCCCTGTGCCAGGAGCAACATGATATGTAAACAAACAACGCTTCATACAATATCATTCATGTAACATTTTCTGAACAATTGGACCAGTGCTGCATCCTCAATAAAGTTTATTATTCTCACGTGTTTTAAGCCTTGTCAGTTTAAATATTAAAGTGTTTTAAAACATCCAAGCTTGGGACAGCACGGAATAGATTTTAATGCGGTACTTACACGCTGTGATGGACCTTTTCTGAAAGCGATTCGTGCTGTGATCATTTATGTTGGCGCCGGCGTCGCCGCACGCACTCACAAGCACAACGCCTCGGACAGCACGTGGGTAGGCTACCAAACTGAGCTTTCTTCGCGATTTCTTTCTTAAATCTGCAAATGCACACAAAGCACGTCGGAATGACAGTCTTGAGGAGTATCCATGTAAACTGAATCCCATCCGCACTTTACCCCAAACCCAGCAGGTTCACGACTTCTTCAACCCCTAATACTGCTCGATCCCACATTTGGTTTAAATGCATAGGCAATTGCACTTATTATGGACTTAACAATATTTCAAGGTCATCTTCCTCCATTACAAAACAAGCGTGTGTTCAAAATGTAAAGAAATGCTTGTTACTTAACTGGCCTTCAGAGTTAACCAACCCCGTGACATTATACGCGGTGGTACTGCAAGATGGCGGCGCCCTTGCTCCAAAGCTCTGACAAAACAACGTTTTTTTTTTTCTTTAAAATGGTAACATTAATCATGTTATATACAGTACAGACCAAAAGTTTGGAAACATTACTATTTTTAATGTTTTTGAAAGAAGTTTCTTCTGCTCATCAGGCCTGCATTTATTTGATCAAAAATACAGAAAAAACAGTAATATTGTGAAATATCATTACAACTTAAAATAATAGTTTTCTGTTTGAATATACTATAAAAAAAAATAATTTATTCCTGTGATGCAAAGCTGAATTTTCAGCATCATTACTCCAGCCTTCAGTGTCACATGTAACATCCAGTCTATCACATGATCATTTAGAAATCATTCTAATATTCTGATTTATTATGAGAGTTGGAAACAGTTCTGCTGTCTAATATATTTGATGAATAAAAGGTTAAAAAAGAACTGCATTTATTCAAAAAAAAAAAAAAAAAAATTCTAATAATATATATTCTAATAATATATTTTATAAACTGTCACTTTTTATCAATTTAACACATCCTTGCTGAATAAAAGTATTAATTTTATTTAAAAAAAAAAAGAAAAAAAAATACTGACCCCAAATTACTGACCAGCAGTGTGTATTGTTATTACAAAATATTTATATTTTAAAAACATAGCTTCTTTTTTTTTATTTTTATTTTTTACTTTTTATTCATCAAAGTATCCTAAAAAAGTATCACATGTTCTGAAAAAATATTAAGCAGCAGAAGAACTGTTTCCAACTTTGATAATGAATCATCATATTAGAATGATTTCTAAAGGATCATGTGATAATGATCCTAAAAATTCAGCTTTGCATCACAGAAATAAATGATAATTTAAAGTATAATAAATTTAAAAACAATTATTTTAAATTGTAATAATATATCACAATATTACATTTTTTTT
This sequence comes from Cyprinus carpio, assembly GCF_018340385.1. Classification (NCBI taxonomy): domain Eukaryota; kingdom Metazoa; phylum Chordata; class Actinopteri; order Cypriniformes; family Cyprinidae; genus Cyprinus; species Cyprinus carpio. Next base: position 28,506,308 of record NC_056615.1, on the reverse strand, counting down.
CCGTATTTTTGATCAAATAAATGCAGGCTTGATGAGCAGAAGAAACTTCTTTCAAAAACAATAAAAATAGTAATGTTTCCAAACTTTTGGTCCGTACTGTATGTATATATATATATATATATATATATATATATATATATATATATATTATTAAAATGTAAGTTATTTTCCTAAATGTAAACTTGACTGACTGCTTCATTTTCACTTTAAGGGATAGTTCACCCCAAAATGAAAATTCTGTCATTAATTGCTCACCCTGGTGTCCTTACAAACCCACCTCCATTCATCCACGTAAACAATGCATGCGTGTGGTGCTGCTGATGTAGAACATGCATGAAAAGTCAGTGTACTACTCTTCCTCTAACCCTTTATTCCTATAAATAAATGTTTTTATTGTCATTTATCGCTTAGGTTCTTGCAGCTGATCTCATGATAAGGTGCAGAAAGGTGCTAGAGGAATCACCTCGACCTCTCTCTAAACATCAGAGAGTAGAACTGTAGAAGCCCCTCAGCAATGCGCTGGTGTAAACATGTAAAGGTCATCTTGGTTTTAAGCGCTACCATCTTTACTGTGACCATACATAAAGTTCCTTGTGGACGTTTTAAAGATTTGGTGAACATTAGCGTGGTGGGGCGGCTCTTTCATGAAGAACCCTGTGCCTGTATGGAGCGCTGTTTGGCTGCGAGTGACAACGAGTGGTTTGCAGAACATTTCAGAAAAGATGTCTCACCAATGCTCTCTCTCAATAACAGCGTCCTCCCTAACCACATCTTTAAGTGGTGGCAGGTATTGGCTTAGTGTGTTTCTCATTTAAAACTTCAGCCCACTTCAATGTACAGTAAGCTGGACTGTGTAAAATTCGGAATTTAATTGAGAATGATTCTAAATTATGTCTAAGACCACCTTTTTTTCATGGAGCCATTACTTCAGTCTTCAGTGTGAAACGATTAATCAGAAATCATTCTGGTGTGCTGATTCATTGTGCAAGCACCCTGACATCTTCAAAATGGAGCCAAACAACAACAACAACAACAACAAAAACAATTCTGTTCCAGTGTATTTACAAGGTCCATTGTGTTGTGTCAAGGGAATTCTTTCGTGACACTTCTGAATTTCTTTGAATTTCATTTCAGTACATTTTTATCTAAATATTTTAGGTGTGGCCAGTTCCATTCATATTCACACTGAATAGAAGTCAGTTCTTTAAATTCTTGACTGTAAAAGGAGAACAAGGAAGAATGATATGTATATTTATTTTAAATATGAAATGTAGATATGTATGTGTGTATATGTACACTACAGTTAATTTCTTTCTGGATAAGATCAAAAAAATCTTACTGACCTCAGACTTTTAAATGGTAGTACATATGCATCTTTTAACTAATTAAAACACCAGCAGCCATATTACCCTGTAGCCCAAGACTGGTTGCCCACTGAAGCTATGCAGGGTTGAGCCTGGTCAGTACCTGGATGGCAGACCTCCTGGGAAAAACTAGGTTGCTGCTGGAAGAGGTGCTAGGTAGGCCAGCAGGGGGTGCTCACCCTGTGGTCTGTGTGGGTCCTAGCGCCCCAGTATAGTGATGGGAACACTATACTGTAAAAAAAGCACCATCCTTCAGATGAGACGTTAAACCGAGGTCCTGACTCTCTGTGAAAAAGAGTAGGGATGTAACCCCGGTGTCCTGGCCAAATTTGCCCATTGGCCTCTGACCATCATGGCCTCCTAATCATCACCATATTCTGATTGGCTTTATCACTCTGTCTCCTCTCCACCAATAAGCTGGTGTGTGGTGGGCGTTCTGGTACACTATGGCTGCCGTCGCATCATCCAGGTGGATGTCGCAAACTGTTGGTGGATGAGGAGAATACCAGATACCATGCTGCCATGCAATAAAACAATAAAACTGACCTGGAAAAAAGATCTTCAAGGAGAGTAAACAACACCTATCTCCTTGCTTATTTATGACCTCCTTCCTCCCTCTCCTCTCCCCTCCCTGCCTCTGACACTCACTCTTCTCCCCCCAAAGCAAGAATATCCATATGCCATGATATCTTATGAATATGTTGGTTTTTCCACTTCATGTTTAGTATCATTTTAGTATCATCTTTGTGCAATTAGTAAATAGGTCTCAATTTCACAGTAGTCACTTGTATTATAAGAAAGATTAAGAACTTTTGTAGAATTGTGTTCTGTCCCACTTTAGGGGTCTTTGAGAATGTTTATCTCCATCCAGGCGTGACCCTGATGTGACCACGGGAACCTATAGAACCAAAAGGACTTTTATGTTTTTACAACTGATTTGAATATTTCTTTGTTGTCTGGTCTGAGTATTTAAGGGAAGTGACAAAACACTACTGGGTGATTCTGTAGTCAGATCAACCCGTAGGTATTTCATATGCTCCTTACTATGTATCTTCCTGAAGTTAGGTATACTATTATTAATTCAAAAATGTAATTGTGTTAAACACCTTGTGCCTATAGAACACACTGTATAGTTGTTTGTGCTTCTACATCAAGTCAAGTCAAGTCAAGTCTGCTTTATTGTCAATTCTTCCACATGTACAGTACATACATACAGATAATCGAAATTGTTACTCTCAGACCCCCGGCACATACAGATAACACTAACAGTAGAGCCTAAAAATCTAGATCAAATATAAAATATAAGATAAAACTATACAATAAGGCAATGTAAAAAAGACATAATAGAAAAAATAAAATAAAAATAAGGTTAAATAAAAGCCGCACAAGGCACATGGCAGATAGAGTGCAAACCAGTGAACAAACAGTGCAGATAAAAAGATTTTAGTGCATAAAAAAATAGCTTATTCAGTCTGATTAAAAGTGACAAAGTGACAAAGGGCTCAAGAGCAGTTATTTTATTAAACTGACTGAAGAGGAGGTAGAATGACGTCAGTTCCATGGGTGAATGAGGTAGTGAGCAGACCACTGCTGCACAAAGTGACTGGTGCATGACATCGTATGTTAGAGGGAGGGGGGGTGGAAGGACCTGGGGATGTGGGACCTGGGGGGGGGGGTTCATAGTTCAGTGGTGCCTGCGGCAGAAGAGGGACGGGGATGCAAGTTCGGGAGCGAGTTCAGCTTCCTGACAGCCTGATGGATGAAGCTGTCCTTCAGTCTGCTGGTCCTGGCCTGGAGACTTCGCAGTCTCCTCCCTGATGGCAGCAGACTGAAGAAGCTGTGTGACGGGTGAGTGGGATCACCTGCAATGCAGAGGGCTTTTCGGGTGAGACGGGTTCCATAAATGTCCTGGAGGGAGGGGAGAGAGACACCAATGATCTTCTCAGCTGCTCTCACTATGCGTTGCAGAGTCTTCCGGCAGGACGCGTTGCAGGCGCCATACCACACAGTGATGCAGCTGGTCAGAATGCTCTTGATGGTGCCTCTGTAGAAGGTGTACATGATGGGGGGTGGGGCTCTGGCTCTCCTCAGTTTGCGGAGGAATTAGAGACACTGTTGTGATTTCTTGGCCAGTGCTGCAGTGTTGTCGGTCCAGGAGAGGTCCTCTGTGATGTGCACACCCAGGAACTTGGTGCTGCTCACTCTCTCCACAGTCGCACCGTTGATGGTCAGAGGAACATGCTGAGTGTGCGCTCTCCTGAAGTCAACACCAATCTCCTTCGTCTTCTCCACGTTCAGAGAGAGATTGTTGTCACTGCACCACCCGGCCAGGCGGCTCACCTCACTCCTGTAGTTTGTCTCATCTCTGTTGCTAATGAGACCCACCACAGTCGTGTCATCCGCCAACTTAATAAAGAGGTTGGAGTTGTGTGACGGTGTGCAGTCGTGGGTCAGCAGAGTGAAGAGGAGGGGGCTCAGCACACATCCTTGGGGGGCCCCAGTGTTCAGTGTGATGGTGCTGGATGTGTTGCTACCGACACATACTGCCTGAGGTCTTCCAGTCAGAAAGTCCAACAGCCAGTTGCACAGCGAAGTGTTGAGCCCCAGCTCGACCAGTTTGTGAATGAGCTGTTGAGGGATGATTGTGTTGAATGCTGAACTGAAGTCTATGAACAGCATTCTGACGTATGAGACTTTTTTTTCTCTAGATGTGTGAGTGCTGAGTGGAGGGCAGTTGCGATGGCGTCATCGGTCGAGCGGTTGGACCGATATGCAAACTGGAATGAGTCCAGGGAGGGGGGAGGGCAGACTTGATGTGATGCATGACTAGCCATTCAAAGCACTTCATGAGGATGGGGGTAAGTGCAACAGGACAGTAGTCATTGAAGCAGGATGGAGATGGCTTCTTCGGGACTGGAATGATGGTGGTAGCTTTGAAGCATGTAGGAACAACAGCCTGACTAAGTGAGATGTTGAAAATGTCTGTGAAGACATCAGTGAGTTCTGCTGCACAGTCTCTCAGTACACGCCCAGGAATGTTGTCAGGACCCGGAGCTTTGCGTGCATTGATCCTGCTGAAGGATCTCCTCCCGCTGTCCGGGGTCAGCTTCATCACCTGGTCACTGGGAGGAGGTGGAGTCTTCTGTGCAGTGGAGCTGTTTTGTGCCTCAAAGCAAGCGAAGAAGGTGTTCAGCTCGTTCAGCAGAGAGATGTTGCTGTCACAGGTCCGCTGTGGGGGCTTGTAGTCCGTAATGGTCTGTATCCCCTGCCACAGGCTCCGAGTGTCTCTGCTGTCGCTGAAACGATGGGCTATCCTCCTGGAGTACTGTCTCTTAGCCTCTCTGATGCCGCGGGATAGGTTGGCCCTGGCTGTTCTCAGGCCCCCCTCGTCTCCAGCTCTGAAGGCAGCGTTCTGCGTCTCCAGGAGTCTGTAGACTTCCCCTGTCATCCACGGCTTCTGGTTGGCCCGGACAGTAATGGTTTTTGTGACTGTTACATCCTCAATACACTTGGTGATGTAGGCAGTGACAGTCTCTGAGTACTCCTGGAGGTCAGTGGAGTTATTGTAAGTGGCAGCCTGCTTAAACATATTCCAGTCAGTTGTATCAAAGCAGTCCTGAAGAGCGTCAGACGACCCTTCTGGCCACACTTGAATCTGTTTCTGAACTGGTTTAGCGACTTTAACGAGCGTTGTGTTGGTGTATTTTTGGAAACACACTCTTTAAGTCAGCATGGTTGAAATCCCCAGCTATGATGAGAAAAGCATCGGGGTGTTCTGTCTGCTGCTCGCTGATGTGGTGGTACAGTTCATTTAGTGCATCGTTCCTGTTGCTGTTGTTGTTGTTCGGGGGAATGTAAACCGAAACGAGCAGTATGGCAGTATATTCCCTCGGCAGATAGAACGGCCTGCACTTAATAATCATAAACTCCACCAGGGGTGAGCAGTGTTTGCAGATCACAACAGCATCGCGGCACCACGCGTCATTGATGTAAACACAAAGCCCGCCGCCGCGGGTTTTTCCTCCCGCGACGCGAGCTCTGTCTGGTCGAGCTGAATGGCGCAGTCCGGCACGCTGTCGCTGAGCCATGTTTCCCTGAATACAAACACACAACAGTCTCTTACAGTCCTCTGAGTTGAACGTAGTGATCGTATGTAGTCCAGTTTATTGTCCAAAGAGCGTACGTTAGCCAGTACAATGGTGGGGATAGATGGCTTGTGTGGGTTAGCCGTTAGCCTAGCCCGGATACCTCCGCGCTTACCCCTCTTCTGCTTCCTCTCACGCCGCTTGTGGCGCCTCCGCTGTGGGCGAGATGCAGTAGTGGGGGAGTTTAACTCTAAAAATGCGGCTCTGCTGACATCCAGCAGAAACTCACGACTGTATGCGCGCTTAAAGACAGATAGACGCGATGACGACGTACAAAAACACTGCGACTCACAAGACAAAAAACACGAAAACACCGTTCTGTCGGGACAGAGAGAAGCCGCTGCGTGTGGACGCGCCGCCATCTTGGAAGAGCCAATGTGTACATGTACACATTGGCTAGTTAAGTTTATTCTCTAGAACACCTGAGTGCTTTGCTATGCATTTTAGACCATGTGTCTTGAATTAGGATAACTGTTACATGTGTGACTATGTTAAATTTGTGTGGCCCCTGTGTTGAACACTTGGCCGTTCCCCATATGGCTACAGTGTCTATGTGCAGGAGCAAAGTTGCAACACGACTACAATGTGATCCACAATTACACTATCCTTTCTAAACTGTCTTCTAATTGTTTCATTATGTAATTGACATGATACAGTTTTACCTGACTAATAATAAATTGTTATATTTGATTTATCCTAAACTCTCCTGAAATCATTATGACTAGTAAACTGTGAGGAGGCTTTTGTTACCGCAAATCTATGACCAGGATAGATCAAACTGAAGGCTCGAGAATGATAGGAGCAGTAGGCACGTCATCGGAGACCTTCTGATTTCTGTCTATCGCTGCTGTTAGCAAGTTGAATGGGAAAAGACTAAATAAACTACACTTTTGTCATAAGCAAGCAGCTCCTGGGTTGCTTTTGCTGTATGTTTTGGGTCATAATTCATTTGTACTATGAAGTGCAATCCAATCAACTTTACTCCATTTGACTGAATCTGAGCAGAGAGTATATCCATATACACTTCAGATTTTTCCGGCTGCATATATCTTCAGTCACGTCATCAATAAACACCAGTAACCCAGTGCCACTGGAAGCCATGCATGCTCATGCCAGCACACTGCTCTACCATGTTTCACAGATGAGGTTGTATGCTTTGGATCATGAGCTGTTCTTAGCATTCTTCATACTTTATTCTTCCTGCCATTCTGGTACAAATTGATCTGAATTTCAGCCAACCAAAGAATGCTTTTCCAGAAGTGGTCTGGCTTTTTTTAGATGTTTTTTTTTTTTTGGCAAAGACTTATCTTGCCTTGTTTGCACCTCATGTTGAACCCTCTGTATTTGCTCTCGTGAAGTCTTCTCTTGATTTTAGACTTTGACAGTGTCGCACCTACCTCCTGGAGAGTGTTCTTCTCTTGGCTGGATGTCTTCAGCGAGTGAAAATATTTTTCTTGACCATGGAGACGATCCTCCCATCATCCACCACTATTGTCCTCCGTGGACGTCCAGGGCTTTTTAATGTTGCTTAACTCACTAGTGCATTTTTGTTTTTCTCAGAATGTACCAAACTCCTGATTTGGCCACTCCTAATGTTCCTGCTATCTCTCTGATGGAGTTGTTTTGTTTTTAAAACCTAACCATTGTCTGTTGCACTTGTATGGAGAGATTCTTTGACCGCATGAGGTGGGCTCACAGCAACCATTTCCAAATGCAAATGGCACACCTAGAATCAACTCCAGACCTCAATTGTCACTTGCCAATTGTCCAATTACTTATGGTCCTTTGAAAAAGGGGGGCTGTAAATATTAAAGAGCTGTAATTCCTTAACCTTTCCTCTTTTCTGGGGTTGGCAGGGTATTACTGTTGTTTTATCGCTCACTTCTCCTCCTTAGCAGCCCTCCTGACAGACTTGACCAGGAAGGGGCAGCCGGAGAAGCCATCCTGCAGAGGAGGAGGCATTCTGTCGGATCAAGGCAGCCCTCACGTCAGAGCCAGTCTTGCGGGACTTTAACTGCCCCTTTTTTTTGAAATTGTTATGAATATTAGAGAACTTTCTGTCCTATAAAGCACTATTTTTTTTTTTTTACATTTTATCGCAGATAATTTGTTTTTGACAAACTCACGACATTAGACATATAATTAACATTATAAGATACTGTAAAGATCTTAAGCCAAGTTAAAAATAGTTTTATGTTATTTATTGCTATATTAATGTAACCATCTATGACTGAACCGAGCCGAGTCATTGCCAGAAGTGGGCCGGACTCTACAGCCGGTTACGGTGAACAGGAATCGGGTCAGTGCTTTAGAGCCGCATCACAAACACATGCGCGAGAGCGAGCTGCGGGCCACACTCTGCCCGGATAACACTCGCCGATGCCGAGTCTGAGTCAATTACTACATGCTGTCTGGGACTGGTCACACTCGTACTTTCTGTTCCCATCACTTCTAAAATGAAGGCATTCCAATAATGATGTTTTAAGAATGTATTTGTTCAACATTATGAAATAACACTATAAACAGGTTACAAGAACGTTGTTATGAGAACATCAGTCAAGTAAAAATAACATCATAAAGACGTTACAAGAATGTTGTTATGGGAACGTTTTCGCTCAACATTATGAAAACATCAGTCAAGTAAAAATAACATCATAAAGACGTTACAAGAACGTTGTTATGAGAACATTTTCCTTCAACATTATGAGAACATCAGTCAATTAAAAATAACATCATAAAGGCGTTACAAGAACGTTGTTATGAGAACATCAGTCAAGTAAAAATAAGACCATAAAGACGTTACAAGAACGTTGTTATGGGAACGTTTTCGCTCAACATTATGAGAACATCAGTCAATTAAAAATAACATCATAAACACGTTACAAGAACGTTGTTATGGGAACGTTTTTGCTCAACTTTATGAGAACATCAGTCAAGTAAAAATAACATCATAAAGACGTTACAAGAACGTTGTTATGGGAACGTTTTCTCTCAACATTATGAGAACATGAGTCAAGTAAAAATAACATAAAGACGTTACAAGAACGTTGTTATGAGAATGTTTTCCCTCAACGTTACGACAATGTATTGTAACTATGAAAACATTATAAGACTATTCCAGAAACATTATGTCAGGAACGTTTTTTTTCTAACATTTACATAACTTTTACATAATGTTAGTGAAAGTTATGGGAACATTGTCTGTTGCACTTGTATGGAGAGATTCTTTGACCGCATGAGGTGGGCTCACAGCAACCATTTCCAAATGCAAATGGCACACCTAGAATCAACTCCAGACCTCAATTGTCACTTGCCAATTGTCCAATTACTTATGGTCCTTTGAAAAAGGGGGGCTGTAAATATTAAAGAGCTGTAATTCCTTAACCTTTCCTCTTTTCTGGGGTTGGCAGGGTATTACTGTTGTTTTATCCCTCACTTCTCCTCCTTAGCAGCCCTCCTGACAGACTTGACCAGGAAGGGGCAGCCGGAGAAGCCATCCTGCAGAGGAGGAGGCATTCTGTCGGATCAAGGCAGCCCTCACGTCAGAGCCAGTCTTGCGGGACTTTAACTGCCCCTTTCTCTTGCAGACGGATGCCTCGGACACGGGATTGGGAGCCGTCCTCTCCCAGGTACAGGACGGTGAGGAACATCCCATAATCTACATCAGCCGGAAGCTGACCCCCGCTGATCAACGCTATGCCACCGTGGAGAGGGAGGCGTTGGCCGTCAAGTGGGCAGTCCTGGAGCTAAGGTATTATCTATTGGGAAGGATATTTACCTTGATTACTGACCATGCCCCCCCTTCGGTGGTTCCTAGCGCTCCAGGACTTCCACTTCAGCGTACAACACCGAGCCGGGACGGCCAACGCCAACGCCGACGGACTCTCCAGGATTTGGTCAGCTTTCGCAAGTCTGTCAGGGCACACTCCCCACCCACCCCCAATCTTCCCATTGTACAAGAGGACCAGGACAATGTTAGTGGGGGGGAGTGATCAGCATCGCCCTGGAAACACACAAGGAGCACCTGGAAAACTCATCACCGGCTGATCGGTCACCACTGACACACAAGTGAGTGATCACTCCAGAAGACTGGATGCTAATGCTGTTCTTCGTGTTCCCCTACAGAGAGCCCGTGACTGATCAGCACCCCACGCACGGACACGCCGCACCTGGAACACCACCACGATCAGCGCACCAGCACTTCCCACTTCCCACTTCCCACTTCCGACCACTAACGTTTGTTTTATTGTAATAAATCCACCCTCTGGGGCCTTATTTTGCACTCCTCGCTGTTGTGTGATTCTTCACCCCGTTACAATATATACAGTAGCCAACATTTTAAGTGGATCAAAAAAGTTCATCAATGTTGTCCTAAGACAAGACCGCATTTTGGTTTTAGATTTTAGGACAGCTTTGGTGAAAGGTTTTGATCCACTTCAAATGTTAACTACTAATATATATATATATTAGGGATGCAACAATACAGTTAGCCCATGGTTCAATACATACCTCGGTTTTACATACCTTTAAACCACGGTTTTCGGTTCGGTTCTGATGGCTTGACACATAAGAGTGTTTTTTTGTTATTCTATGCTTAGGCAATAGGAACAGTAAGAGGTTAAGAAGAAAAAAATAAAAACGATTTATTGCAATACTCCTTTATTTTACTTAAAAACAAAGAAAAGTCCACTAGTTCCTAGTGTATTGTATAATATAAAATAATTTTTTATTTTAAAATTAACACGGACATCTCACAGCTGCTGGTAGCCCATGTACAAACTGGGGAACACATAAATTCTTAAAATTTGAAAATAAACATACATGCGAAGTTAGTAAACATAAAGTGACCGTTTCAAATAAACATACTTGTACTTCAGTAAACATATATAAACAATCTTAATTAAAATACTCCAGTACAGTATCCTTCATTCAGAATGTAAAGTGCAATTTCATTCTCATCATAAAAATAGCTGAAACTAGCTAATGCATTTACAGTAGTTGAGGTTATTTGAAAACAACGACCCACTTAAACAAATCTTCACTCTTACATACTTTAAGAAATATGGGGAAAAATACGTTTTCTTATTGCAACTGCATTAACAAAAATAAGAATGTGGAAGGTAAAAAAAACAAACAAACCTTTCTCTTTGTATATGCTGGACCACTATGATTAACGTTATCACCCTCATCTTCCTCGTCTGTTGGTGGGTTGGGTTGCTCGTCAGTTTTCTGCAGAGACCCACACAACAATTCGATCAAAAATGAAAACTATATCGTTTATTTTTTTTACTTAGGTTTCGCACAAAGCCGCGTTCGCTGCAGTTTGTGAGTTCATTTATGAGCTTATGAGCACCTGCACTAGTAAAAGACTAAAAAGAAATGCTCAACGATGCTTACCAGAAGTGTTTTACCGAAATGAGTTCATACATCCATATCTCTTGGTAAATTATCCATTATATTATTTGCATTCAAACTGCCCAAACATGGCGGACAGTACTCGCGAGCACAGGTACGAGACTCCGCCCGCTGCGCGAGTGAAGGTGATACACGTGAGCGCGCAATGAAGCGCGTTCAAAATACATACAAGCAAACGTATAAAAGAATGACCTGCTGCGTTACATAAATATAGATTTGAAATTGTTATGAATATTAGAGAACTTTCTGTCCTATAAAGCACTATTTTTTTTTTTTTTAACATTTTATCGCAGATAATTTGTTTTTGACAAACTCACGACATTAGACATATAATTAACATTATAAGATACTGTAAAGATCTTAAGCCAAGTTTAAAATAGTTTTATGTTATTTATTGCTATATTAATGTAACCATCTATGACTGAACCGAGCCGAGTCATTGCCAGAAGTGGGCCGGACTCTACAGCCGGTTACGGTGAACAGGAATCGGGTCAGTGCTTTAGAGCCGCATCACAAACACATGCGCGAGAGAGCGAGCTGCGGGCCACACTCTGCCCGGATAACACTCGCCGATGCCGAGTCTGAGTCAATTACTACATGCTGTCTGGGACTGGTCACACTCGTACTTTCTGTTCCCATCACTTCTAAAATGAAGGCATTCCAATAATGATGTTTTAAGAATGTATTTGTTCAACATTATGAAATAACACTATAAACAGGTTACAAGAACGTTGTTATGAGAACATCAGTCAAGTAAAAATAACATCATAAAGACGTTACAAGAATGTTGTTATGGGAACGTTTTCGCTCAACATTATGAAAACATCAGTCAAGTAAAAATAACATCATAAAGACGTTACAAGAACGTTGTTATGAGAACATTTTCCTTCAACATTATGAGAACATCAGTCAATTAAAAATAACATCATAAAGGCGTTACAAGAACGTTGTTATGAGAACATCAGTCAAGTAAAAATAAGACCATAAAGACGTTACAAGAACGTTGTTATGGGAACGTTTTCGCTCAACATTATGAGAACATCAGTCAATTAAAAATAACATCATAAACACGTTACAAGAACGTTGTTATGGGAACGTTTTTGCTCAACTTTATGAGAACATCAATTAAAAATAACATCATAGAGACGTTACAAGAACGTTGTTATGGGAACGTTTTCTTTCAACATTATGAGAACATCAGTCAAATAAAAATATCATCATAAAGACGTTACAAGAACGTTGTTATGAGAATGTTTTCCCTCAACGTTACGACAATGTATTGTAACTATGAAAACATTATAAGACTACTGGGGGAAACGTCACACTGGCCACAGTTACGGGGTTTCGGGAAACAGTCCTTGCACCTGATGACTGCTTCTTTCAAGCTGCATTCCCTGTTAGCTGGGATGATTCTTTAATGATGTTGCTGGTGTGTGTCACACCCAGAATGATTTAGAAATGAGGGGCAGTTTGATCTAAATGCAGAAGAGTTTACTAAAACAAAACAAACAAATACACAAAAAAAAACAGACGAGTTAAGTAGACAATCAAGACAAAGGTGATAACAATCAGGGAATTAGGAAATTGGATGAAATAGAAACAAAAATACAAAATTAAAGACATCAGAAGAGTCAAAGCAGGCAGGGTTGGCCTTTTGAGGAGATGCAGTGGACACCGCCACCTCAGATGAGGAAGTGTGTGTGACCCACACACACATCACATGACAGTTGACATGCCTGGGAGCACTGATCACAGGGAAGTCATTCCATAGTCAGATTCCTTTCCGCAAACTGGTTTTCATTTCTCTGAACTGTTTTTTTTTTTTTAAAAAGAGACTCCCCATTTCCTTAAGCTATCACGGAATTATGTCACTATGCATTTCTTTTCTAACTCACTGTCACATTACTGAATGTCAATGAAACATTCATAAGGTTATTTGTGTGAAGGCATATTGCTTATTATTACCTTTCGTTCACTTAAACTAGATGTTGGGCTCATGATCAATAAGTTGTTTGCATTCACCAATCAATGATGGCACTTGGGCGGTCTGCTCCTGTTTGCCAGATCTGGGCCACAAGCAAACCATAGGAAAGCCCAATGTCTCTACACTCTTAGCCCTGCACAGTTCACACGAGTTGTCGTTGATGTTTCACATATGCAACAGAAATGGCAGCGCTTATGAGTTGAACACCTGTTTTTATAAAGTCTGTGGTTGAACAACGCGGTGGTCATGCCAGTGCGACCGCTCACAAAATTTAGTCACATAAGCAGAAAAAAATGGTCGCAGTCTGGAGTCCTGCAATTAAATATGACCAAAACAGGTTTTAAAAAATTTAAATAAATAAATCAATAAATAAAAATTATATTAATAATAAAATAAATATAAATAAAATTCACCCACTCGGTTTTGTAATATTCTTGATTTTTTTAGTCCCTATGAAAAGGTGCATTTATTTCTATTAAAGGCACGTGTGTGGAGATGACGAGTCAGCGTCGGCATTCAGCAACTTCAGGTTTGCACCCGACACTGACTCAGAAAGCACTAGTTTATTAATAAATAATTAAAATGTCTTCTTTTCCCCTGACACATTCATAATAACTTTGCAGATGCTTTGTTTGCTATGTGCGCGAGCCGAAGCGCGTAGTAGGCTATATCCAAATACGCCTGCCTACCCAGCTAACAAAAGTACGTAACTGTTACGTAACTGCAACGTTATCTGGTGACCAAAGTTTCGTCGTGGCAAAAGTGAAAGGTGCGTATACGTCACCACAACGTAACTTTGTGACGTTGCCAGTAAGTAACTGCAAACTAGAGAATAGGGGAAATGCAGAAAAGAACAATAGTTATATGGAAAACACACAAACAAATCTTAAGATACCAGAAATCACATTTTTAGATTTTACAGATGCATGATGATATATTGTAAAACATAAATATTGCTGGATCCTGTTAATGCACCTGGCTGCCAGTGCTGACTTCCAGGTCATTACAATATGTAGTTATTTAATAAGCTTTCTCTGATCACCTGTGTTTTCTATATGTCTGTCAGCAGCTTCCATTATAAATTTTCTTGGAACTTCCCCTCAGTTTTAGAGGGTTTAGACACTCCTGAAATCACAGTACAATTTTTATCAATATTTGTTTACAATGAACAATCAAAACGTGTTTGAAACAGTGGTTTGAAATAGTTTCAGCCCATTTTTTTTTCTTTATGTAATTAAACCTCTATTTTAATACATTTTATGGAGGTATAAACAACATGTAAACACTGCAAAAGGTTTTGCCACAAACTCAACTGATAGGCAAGTAATTGCACAAAATAATATAGTATACATAAAAATAAATAATAAACAACACAAACAATATCCCTTTAAAGTAACAGTCAGTCAAGTTTTTTATTTAGTAAACTGATTTCCACTATAAAAAAAGTTTTTTTCCTATTTAATTTTTCTCAACTCCTTTTTAATAGTATATACATTTTCACATCAATTTATTAAAAGTTTAACAAAAAAAAAAATATATATATATACATGTTTAGGGCCCTATGAAATGTTTTATTTTTTCTCACCATTTTTATTATTATTATTGTTACCAAATTTTGTGTTTTAGCATGTCTAACTATTTGAATGCATAACACAACTTAATTTATTCATTTAATTTTTTCTTAAAGTAGCCTAACTGATATAGATATCATACCTCAAAGTGATGATGTTACTGACCACTTCCTTGTATTGAGCATGCTGCATATTACTGATAATAACTATGTTTCCAAAATGAGCTGTAGAGGCCAAAATGAGCATTATGAATGTAAGAGCCTTACGTTACATTTATAACAATCATTGTTAATGTTTGAATTGTATTTAAGGGCAGTTTGTGAAGACAGATAATCAAGACATGTGACAAACTGTACAGAAGTCAGTTCCAGATCCACCCTCCACACCAGACCTCTCTCTCATATGGATTGCTGTCTACTAGCATACTTTGGTGGATGCAGATATTACTCAGGGACATGAACACTTGAATATTGCAAGAATATAGAAAGTAGGAATTACTTAAGATTTAAGAATTTAATGTTAATTGCTTAAACATTATATATACTGTTTTAGCAATTAACATTAATAGTTTTTTTTTTTTGGTGTCCAAAGCACCTAAAAGTCAATTCACACCGCCATACTCCAACAGGGTAAACAAAACAAAATAAGCGTGTCTTTTTAAATAGTTTTTTTGGCAGTGTGAACTTGATTTGCTATAATACATTTGTTCATAAGATATTGCATATGATTTTCAATTAATTATTTGTAGTGGTTTGGTTAAGGGTGTGATTAGCTGATGTATTATTGTGGGAGCATGTGATTAGTTGATGAATTGTGTACATGGTTAATGATGGCTCTTAAATATTTAAATGCTATGTGCCTACTAAGACTTGCATATGTGTGCATAATGTTTTGACCCTGGATGCTTACGGAAGGATATAGATATTTAAATATATGGACATTTATTTATTATTAATATATTTCAATCTATGTGCTTCTGTATGGGTTGAATGCTTTCATTCATATTTGCTGTATATCCTATGTTTTTATTAATAAACAGTAAATATTACTGTTCATATTTGTTTGTTAATAAATGAACTGAATTCATTTCGAGTCTGTATTCGTCATTCACAGCTGTAGAACAGCATTTAAAATAGTTTGGGAATGAGGACATAAATAAGGTTAAACTACTACATGTTCACCCATAGAAAATAAATAATTGTAAAAAATTACCAACTGATTATCAGCACACCACTTTTGATCCACGACGTTGCAACTATGTCGCAGTCACTCACTGGCAACTTCACAAAGTTATGTTGTGGAGACGTATACACACCTTTCACTTTTCCGGTTGCCACAACGTAACTAGTTTTTTTTTTTTTTTTTTAATACATTTATTTAAACTTCAAACCATACAAAACAAAAAGCCATACCACATAACAAACGACTATCTCACATTACACCTTCTTACAAAAAATCTGCGAAGGAAAAATCCTCCCTAACCAAAATGTAGTAAGCACCAGTTATTTAAACAAAATAGTAAGACCTTATCAGCTATAATGTATTTAAATTAATAAGTATATAAAACAATAACAACTTAACCAAGGAAATATAACTAAAAATAAATAAACTTAAGAACAATACAAATTCCCTAACATAGGGGTTTATATCAACTGATATTCTGATATAAGTGAGAAGAAGTTAATAGCAGGGACTGTATCAATTTTCTTTAAGGATTTACAAAATAAAGAAAAGTCATTTTTTAATGCAATCACATTTGGAAAAGATTTTGTGAAACGACATTTGTGGATATAGAATTTAAAAAATAGTATTATATTATGTTATCAAATATTAAAATTTTTTATTCTTCATTAAAAGTCCATATTTGATCCCATTCCAGGAAAAAAAAATCTATTTGAATAGACTTAGAAATCAGCCAGTTATGTATTTCCTTCCACAAATTATGTACAATCTCACACTCAAAAAAAAGATGTTCTGTTGATTCCGACAATGATTTACAAAAATAACAATTCTCCGTTTCAAATTTGAATCTTTTTTGAATAAATTCTTGTGAAAGATAAATTTAGTTTATCATTTTAAAATGGATTTCTTTAAATTTAGGAGGAATAGGAAATTTCAAAAACTTAGTTCTAATTGATCTAATTTCTTGTCTGTTTAAGTTTTTTAAATAATATGTTCTTTTAGAGGACCCAGGATAGATCTCATCAATTAGAAATTTTCTCAGCAACCGGTTATTGCATTTTTTGTCATCAAAATTTAGGGACTGATCCAAATTATTCCTTATTATATTAATCATAGCCATTGGAATGTAATCAACAATATTTCTGTAGTCCTCCAGCGTACAAATTATTTTATATTTATTACTAAATTCCTCACATTTTAATAGATTTCCTTCTTCATTCATCAAATGAACAATGGACCAAATTTGTTTTTCCAACCATTCTTCCAAGAATATTGATTTCTTCCTTCTTAAAATCACCCTATTATTCCAAATCGGGACGTTATGTGGACTAAAGTTATGCTTGTAAACCATTTTCCAGTAGAGCAGCACTTGCTGGTGGAAGGCAGAGAATTTCACGGGTAACTTTGAAACCTCAAAATCACATGTCAATAGAAAATCTATACCGCCTAATTTTTTTAACACAAACTTAGGTAAAGAGAACCACAACCATCTTCACTACAATTCAAAAACGATTGGAGCCATTTTAGTTTAAGTACCCCATCCATGGTCTTAAAATCAATTGCATTTATTCCTCCCTCCTCATATTTTTTAATCATATCTGCTTTTCTAATATAATGGTGTTTATTTTTCCAAATAAAATTAAAGATGAGAGTGTTTATTTCTTTTAGGTTTTTAATGGAAAGCGGTAATGATTAGTATATAAGTCTAGAGATAAGTTCAGTTTTTGTCAATAATGATCTTCCAAATAATGTTAGGTCTCTCTGCAACCAATTATTTAATATTTTTCTGGATTTTTCAATAGGCTTCTGGATGTTCTTGTTGTTACTTGTTCTAGAGTCTTTGGAAACCCATATACCCAAATAACGAACCTCCTTTTTCACTGGGATGTTATACAACATAGTTTCTGAACTGTCATGAATACTTAAAAGTTCGCATTTATTAAGATTAAGTGTTAGGCCTGAAGCCTGGGAGAATAATCTCATCCTCTGAAGAACAATAGGTATTTGATCCTTATTTTTTAAAAATAGTGTCGTGTAATCCGCTAATTGACTTATAAGTATTTGTTTTCCGTCTATATTAATGCCTTCAATTTCAGAGTTTTTTAACCAGATGGACAATAACTCAGCAACTATAATAAACAACAGTGGAGATAAACTGCACCCTTGTCTTATCCCTCTACCAATGTTGAATCGTGTGGTTGTACCCTCAGGGAGGGAAACACAGCTACTAATATCTGTATGTAACATTTTAATTATATCCAAAAAATATTTTCCAAATCCAAAGTATTCTAATGAATGATCAGATGCTATTTTTTTAATAACTTCATCTAATTCCCCTAATTTTAAACCTTCTTCACATAACATTTTAAAGTCATTATCAATTTTTGGGATCTTATCCTCTATTGTTAGAAAAAAATTTTTTGACTCCTGTTCATTGTAACTAGGAGAGTAAATGTTACTATAAAAGTTATAAATTTCTCTCGCTATTGATTTGGATTCTGTGCAGTCTTCCCCATTAATTAATAGACAAGAAATTGTGTTTTTTTCTTGTCTTCGTTTTTCAAGCCTATTAAAAAAGGCTGAATTTTTTCCCCCAACCTCTATCCACTTCGCCCGTGATCTAACAAATGATCAATGATCATGATCAATGATCGCTAAGTGGGTTTACAGAAATATTAGTAGATACTTTGAAATGCATTATGGGAGCAGAAACTAACCAGTAATCAATTCTTGATTTGTTGTTACCATTAGGTTTTAACCATGTAAATTGTCTTATGTTAGGGTTATTTGTTCTCCACATATCCACAAGATAATTTTCGTTCATAAAATGACCAATAATGGGGTTTGGATGACACTGAGTATATTTTGAGGGCCACCGATCTATCCATTCATCTACAACCATATTAAAATCCCCACCTGCTACTACAAAATCAGTAACATAGGTTTTTTTTAGCTCCTCTATAACATTTGTAATTTTGTAAAGCAAAGTTTTGTTTCTAAATTCGTTATTGTAACCATAAATATTAATCAAAATGAAAATGACTTCTTCTATTTTCAAAACACAAGCTGCCCAGTGACCTTCACTATCTGTCCTTTGTGCAACAACTTCACCATAAAACTTATAAAAACAAATAGCAACTCCTGCGGAACGATTAGAACCATGACTAAATATCATCTTGTCTCCCCATTGCTGGGACCAAAATTTGACATCCGACTCATCAGAATGAGTTTCTTGAAAAAGGAAAATATTTGACCTTAATCCCTTACAAAAAAGAAAGATCGCTTTTCTTTTAACAGAGTCTTTTAAACCCCTTGCATTAAACGATGAACAAGAAATGACATTTTGATGTGGCAACATCGAACACTTAAAAAGAACAGAAAAAAATCAGTTAAGGAGGTAAAAGCAATAACTGTGAATGTCCCATTTTTAGAAAAGTCTTTCCCCATAATGTCCTTTTTTTTTCTTTCACATACTCAGCCTGCTCCTTTAGGTGTCACCTCGATGCGCTTGCCATTGATGTATCCATATGGACCTCGGAAACCTGCGGTTTTCCCTTCTTTTCTCGCTTGTTCAATCTTGGTCCACATCTCTTGCCTTGCCAGAAGGTCATCCTTAGTTAGATCCTCTGCAAACCGGACCCCCGCCTCCCTGCACGCCGCTGATACTTTCGTTCTTTTCCAGATGTCATCTTGTATATTTCTTTTTGAGAAGAGAACGATTACTTGTCGGTGCCTGTTCTCTATCTTTCTTCCTACCCTGTGGACGATGTCCACCGCGTCCTCCATCTTATCCGCCAGGTCTGGGGCCACTTTGCACAGCAGGTTGACGATATCGGCTCTGATGTCTTCATTTACATCCTCTTTTTTCCCTTTAATCCGAAGACACCATCTTCTTTTGTACCTTTCTTGTTCCACCAGCCGTTCTTTCAGGTCCCCCTTCTCTTTGAGGAGAGAGCCAACCTGTTGCTCCAAGGATTTGATTTTTGTTTTGCACACCTCTATGTCTTCCGAGTTAAGCTGTGTTGCTTTTGCAACAGAGGCTAGCATGGCGCCATGTTGTCGTATTTGAAAACTAATGTCGTCCATGCGGTCATTTAGCCGTTGTCCAAGTTGATTAATAGCCGCCAAAATGTCTTTTTTCAAAACGTCACATGCACTTTCTTCAGGTGTATCTTTAGGCTTTTTTTCCTGTTGTTTTTTTTCTGGTGTATTTGTTGGAGTCAAGTCTTCTATTCCCCGCTTAGCAGAGGAGTTAGTAAGCTCCGTTTGCATAGCATAGTCATGCTCCGCCACTCTTTCCGAACGTTTAGAAGCGAGGGATTTGACCGCAGGAGGGTTCTTGGGATTTTTCATCTTGTTCGCAGGTGAGTATACTACAGTTTCAATATTAGAAAATGGAGATATCAGTCTTACATGATAACAAATCCGGGACGGTGAGCAGCTTCAGTAGAACGTGACCACTTCCCTCGCCATTCCACCGGAAGTGTGCAGAGTTATATGTCTGAGGCACAGATCCGACGTAACTAGTTACGTCACCACGACGAAACTTTGGTCACCAGATTACGTTGCAGTTACGTACTTTTGTTAGCTGGGAGACTCTACAGTGCAGACTTTTAGGTTAAATTAATTAGCTTACTTCCATTTATCTATTGACAAATTATCAGCAAAAACATTTACTAAGCTATCAAAACTGCTCCTTTACACATAAGATGACATTAAAAGCCCAAACTTTCATTAATACGAGCTCAAATCTATTATGCTATAATTATGTTTCTACGCGTAATATTTTCTAGCAGACATTTCAGATAATTAAGGAAAGATACCATATCACAGAGGTATAAATATTAACAAAAGTACTTAAAGTAGACTGTGGATGATATTAACATATGTTACTTAACTAATCTGTCGCAGTTGTTGAACTTTTCTTTGGTATAACTGACGAGAAACAGAGAAAATGTCAGAGTCCTCTCCTCTCCAGCAGCTGACGTGTCCGCGGTTGCCATGGTAACTCTCAACGGCTAGTAGGCTAATAAAAACAATAATATTAAAAAAGGGTTAAGCGTCTTTAGTTCAATACTTTTGTTTTTACTTTGTTTTATACATTTTATCAACCTATTTATTTATTATAAATTGTAAGACTCACCTCAGAAAAGCTAATTCTCCTGTCAGACAGAGTTGAAGTGAAAAGTGCCTCAAACAAACGCGCTGTTCTCCTGATACAGTATCTGCTGCAGATGAGATGGTGTAGCCAGTCTGTGTCATTATTTCACATTCATAACTCCTTACGAAATAGAAAGTTTCACAACTCCAAAAAATTTATTTCCTTTTTTGTCTGTGAGCGCGGTGTGTCAGCTGTGAAAGCGCGCGCTGTATGTCACATCACTATATATTTAAACGCATGTCCATATTCTAACTTGGTGAAAAGAAACACATTTTATCTTTAAGGAACGCTTAATCTTGTGTGTGAAGTTTAATTACACTTTTTAAAGAACGTACAAAAATTATGGTAATTAAATTACGTGCAGTTACGTTGGCAGTAAGTCAAGAATTTACCAATATATTACGAATAGAGAACCTATCTGGGACGTTCTTGGTTATCTTGTCACGTTGGAAGGACGTACTGACGACGTTGTGAGTTGGTAATGTGATGGTAATAAAATTACGGGCATGCGACGTCGTTCTGCGCATGCGCGTAATTACGTAGTAGAAAACGTCACGGTTTTCCTACACTATCGGTACCTACAGTACCACGCATGCAATGAAATACTTGACGGCTAGGCGGCACCATTTGCGGCATATTTGTGTAGGTATTAACCTAAATACACCTCAATAGCCTTAACCATAGACTGTAAAAAAAATATGGACGTAGTGTCCGTGACGTCACCCATAGACTCCTCAATAGCGGTTTTGAAGCTCAAAGTGTGCAGAGCGGGCCGTCGCCATCTTGGCAGCACGTCACCGCACGACTCTCCCGGATAATCGAAAATGGGCAAAAAGGGGGGAGCTGGTTGCTGAAGCCACGCCCACCTAGCGCAACGGCATTGCCAGCAGCGGCAATCCACCTGTCACTCAAGTGGCCACGCCCTTAATTATGCAGAACTTTAAGGCTTAATATAATTTAAACGGATGAGTTATAAAAAAATTCACCCCCCTCACAGTTGTCATGAAGGGCAAAATTAGCAATATAGACCAAAATCATTTTTTGAACCAGGCTATAAACATGTTTTTTTTCTGCTGTAAAGTTGGCCATTTTAACATGGGGAGTCTATGGGACTGACTCCCTTTTGCAGCCAGCCTCAAGCGGCCAGTCGATGAATTACAGTTTAAGTCACTTCCTTGTTGGCTTCACAAGAGAGAGCGCGAGGTTGCCGCTCGGGCTTAACTTACTTAAAGGGGTCATGAAATGAGAAACCAAATTTGCCTTGATCTTTTGGAATATAAGAGGTCTTTGTACCATTAAAACGTCCTGCAAGTTTCATAGCTTAAGACGTCCTCCCCATTATAAACGAGCCATTAATTTAATCAAGCTCTAAATACAGCTCGTTCTGGATCCACGGTGCGAAGTGACGTCACGGTGCGAAGTGACGTTCCAACCATTTGCATATGACCGCCTCCAGCACAAGACAACTACGCTCATTTCGTATCGTTGTCGCGCCGCGCGCCTCACAAGTGTTCAGTCGACGGACAGCGAGTGGGTCTATGTACGGGAAAATTACAATGCCACGCAGTATGGCGTTATTTCCCTGTCAAATGTCGAGAGCGCATTATTGTAGCGCGAAAGTACATTAATATAATGTGCGAGCTCGAATCTCTCTGCTCTCAGATACACGTTGCTCTTGTAAGAATTTTCTCTGGGCTCGCTCAGAGAGTATGCCTGCACTTAAACCGTGTTCAGTGCAATCGCAAATCTCTCCTCTTCGCTTAAAGTAAGCGTGTATGTGCTTAGACTGTGTCCCGTGCGTTCGCGCATGGCCAAGTACTCTTCTCTTCGATTTCTTTCTCTTTGCTCTTGGCATAAACGCTGTCAAAACGGCAACAACCAATCAGAAATAGGCTTCAACGACTGACCAATGAAAACGCGACATCGTACATGGAATCACCCTACTAAACAGTTACGCTCAATCCGCAAATGTTCTGGCTGGGGGCGTTAATAATTGATCCATAGGCACTGTCGTTAGCCAATCATAACAGTGGGCGTTAACACTGAACTCTTAAAGGGGAAACAACCCAAAAACAGACTGTTTGAATCAAAGGATGAGAAACAGGGTGGGAAAATGTCATAATTCACTACATTTCAAAAGTAAAAAAAAAAAAAAAACTATAGTAATACTATAATTGCACCTAGGGGACCATAATAATAAAATAAAAAAACCCATGTCATGACCCCTTTAACTTGCCGTGTTTTGGTCTGAGGTCAGTAGTATTGTCAAAGACGGTTTGTGTCTTTTTTTTTATTAAAAGCTGCTAATAGTTAACTTTTAAGTTGAGTAATTTTGTATTAGTATGGGTCTATATAGGCTAATATATATCTATGTAATCTAAATGAGGAAAATAATCCCTTCAATGTTGTTTACAGAAGACAACAAGGAACATAATGCATTTCTGCCAAGACTATCTGCACTTACATGAAGAAAGAACTACAAACAAGTGTGGGGAAACATTATAGAGTATTTCAAACTGACAATGGAAATGACTTGAAAGAAGCATGTGTGCACACAGAAGTTTTATTTAAGAGCAAAAATTTTCTCTCAAACACACACACTCTCCCTCCCTCCCCCTCACACACACACACACACACACACACACACACTCTCTCTCTCTCTCTCTCTCCCTCTCACACACTCTCTCACACACACACACACACACACACACACACACACACACACACACACACACACACACACACACACACACACACTCTCTCTCTCTCCCTCTCACACACTCTCTCTCTCTCTCCTCACACACACACACTCTCTCTCTCTCTCTCTCTCTCACACACACTCTCTCTCCCTCTCACACACACACACACACACACACACACACACACACTCTCTCTCTCTCTCTCTCTCTCTCACACACACACACACACACACACTCTCTCTCTCTCTCACACAGGGTGCACAGTCACCCAAATACACTCACACTAACAAAATGTATATGGGGTGACTGTGCACGCCAACTCTAGCATTTACTCTCAGGTTGAGGGTGTCTTTGCAAATAATCATGAAGGTTTCCATGTCCTGGATGTTTTCGAAAATGAACGTGAAAGGCTCCATGGCATCGCACTTCATCGACTCCATCAGCACCCTCCACGCGTTCCTTTGGTCATCATGATCCATCAACATGTATGAGGGTTCTTGCACCTGGCCAGTGAAAAGCCCAACACTGTTCCTCATGATGTATTCTGCCTGGTACATATGTTTCAGTGTGAGGGGCAGCTCCTCCACTTCTACCTGTTCCTCCTATGATAAAGTAAAATACCATAAATTAAGACTACACTACAACATAAGATGTTTTGGGTCTTTAAAAAGGGGCCTAAAGACATCTTTTCAGCATAAATTAAATAGTTATTATGAGTTATGGTTTGTATATTATTGTATTTTCATTAGGCTATTAATTGCGAACCTTTGTATTGTTTTTATTTGTAAGCCACTTTGGACAAAAGCATCTGCTAACTCATATAAACCATAACATCCACAAAGTAAATACAGGTAGGTCTCACAAAATTAGAATATCACATACAACCAATAAAAAACTAAATTTTTAATACAGAAATGTTGGTCTTCTGAAAAATATGTTCACGTATATGCACTAAATACTTGGTTGGGCCTCCATTTGCTTGAAATACTGCATCAGTATGACGAGGCATGAAGGCAATACACATGTGGCACTGCTGAGGTGTTATGGAAGCCTAGGTTTCTTTAAAAGCAGCTTTCAGCTCACCTGCATTGTTGTATCTCATACCTCCGATCTTCCTGTTGGCAATGCCACATAGATTCCCTTTGGGATTCAGGTCAGACGAGTTTGCAGGGCAATCAAGCACAGTGACTCCTTGGTCATTAAACCAGGTATTGGTACTTTTGGCAGTGTGAGCAGGTTCCAATTTCTGAAATTCTGGATATTTCAGTTTATTTTTTATTAATTTGCAAAAACTTCTACAATTCTGGTATTTTGCTGTGGGGTACTGAGTGTAGATTAAGAAGAAAAAAAATTAACAAATGTCTCTAGGAGACATTGCAGACATCTGCAATGTAACAAAGGGTGAAACATTGACCATGTTTACATGCACCCTCATAATGCGATTATAATGGGATTTTAGCAATATTGCGATTATACTTTACCTCATGTAAACACAATACTTAATAATGTGATTAAGTTCATAATCGCATCAACTATAATCGTATTAAAACAGGTGGCGTACGCCGTTTTTAAATCGCAGTATGCGGCCATGTAAACACTTTAATTGCACTAACTGAAGTGCACGTGTGTTTGTCACGCACCTTAAGCGCGTATTCATTTTAAACTTGACATTAGGAAGTTTTCCCTGAACTCTGTCAACACGACTCACTGTCAGCAGTCTGCCTTCATCCAGAAACAGCTCAGATAACGTGACAGCAGTGTATAAAACTGTTACAGGCACCGACATAATATTTCTGTCTTCATCACGGCACAGAATAACAAAATACATCCATAAGAACCTGTTTGTTATTTAACGTACGTAAATTAAAACAGTGGACAGTATATTAGTTCATCATTTGTGCTCTACATTGGGCTATGTGTGAATAATCAGAAAATAAAAACTGCATGTAGGAGTCAAGAGGTTTGCTCCAGTCATGTAAACATCTTACTGTGATTAACTCCTTACTCTGATCATTGGAAAGAATCGCATTATTGGTGTACATTTGACCCACTTGACTTGAACTGTTTGTTACAATCTTCTATTTTTGACTATATCACGTGATGCAACATGTTGTATAAATCTATATAATGTATCAGTTTCAAGTTTTACATTTAATTCAGTAATTCACACACTTTTCCACAATAATCACGTGAAAATGGTTGTCTGGTTAGTTTGGCCATACCTGGACTATTTGGGGTCGATAAATCCTATAAATAGGTGGTAGGGTGCCTGCCATCAGCTGTTCTGCCTCCTCTGTCCAGAAGGCAAAGCACTACCCGAAGTTCTGCCCATGCCTATTCAAAAGTATGGTACTTTTAATGTAGCATAATTGTAAAGCAGACCAATGTTTTACTGCTTGAAATGTGTCCTACCTTGCGATCGAGAATTTCTCCAGAATCTGGAGACACCACCACTTCCGAATAGATGGTATGTCAGTCTGCAATACACATGTAATATTGGAGTTTTGCATTGTTTGTTTTTTAACATTCTTGGATACATACATTCCATGAATTACAACTTACATCCAAAAAGTGAAACATGGCACCAGTACAGATGCAGAGGGCATACTGTTAAAGAGAAAAATAATGATTACGGAGATTTAGGACAAACAGGAAAAAATTAGTAGCAATTGTATGTTTACCATAAGCATGAATATCCCACAGCTCTGTCCATCTGACTGAACTGGAAATGGCTGAAAAGTAGTATACAGTTACTCAGATGTGATGTTGACAACCATATATAGTGTCCGCTGAGCAAAATGAAATGTCAAAATTACATAGTAAGCAAAGTTACATCAAAATCTTTGCCCGTCTTCTCCACCCACGGTCCATTACCCACTGCTCCTGCAAGTTGTCTGGAAAAAAATTCCAGAGAACAAGGCTTTTACTCAATCCTGAAGCCAGAGAACAAGGCTTTTACTCAATCCTGAAGCCAGAGAACAAGGCTTTTACTCAATCCTGAAGCCAGAGAACAAGGCTTTTACTCAAACCTGAAGCCAGAGAACAAGGCTTTTACTCAATCCTGAAGCCAGAGAACAAGGCTTTTACTCAAACCTGAAGCCAGAGAACAAGGCTTTTACTCAATCCTAAAGCCAGAGAACAAGGCTTTTACTCAATCCTAAAGCCAGAGAACAAGGCTTTTACTCAATCCTGAAGCCAGAGAACAAGGCTTTTACTCAATCCTGAAGCCAGAGAACAAGGCTTTTACTCAATCCTGAAGCCAGAGAACAAGGCTTTTACTAAATCCTGAAGCCAGAGAACAAGGCTTTTACTCAAACCTGAAGCCAGAGAACAAGGCTTTTACTCAATCCAAAAGCCAGAGAAAAAGGCTTTTACTCAATACTAAAGCCAGAGAACAAGGCTTTTACTCAATCCTGAAGCCAGAGAACAAGGCTTTTACTCAATCCTGAAGCCAGAGAACAAGGCTTTTACTCAAACCTGAAGCCAGAGAACAAGGCTTTTACTCAAACCTAAAGCCAGAGAACAAGGCTTTTACTCAACCCTAAAGCCAGAGAACAAGGCTTTTACTCAAACCTGAAGCCAGAGAACAAGGCTTTGCCTGAACAGGATATCAGTCCATTTCACTCAGTTTGATCTGTATTTGTTAAGGCTGTTACACAGTGTCATCAGATTGAAGATTTTCAGAGTGCTGTTCAGGCTTAACTGGATGAAAAAAAAAAAAAAAAAAAAAATTGTAGAAAACGCCCCCTATCATGTATTACAGTTTTTCTCATTTGCTAAGACACACTAAATGAAACTGGGATCCGCTTGATCTTCATCATCACATTATTAGCACAGCAGAAGTCTTCTCTTGCAAATGTTTTAACACTTTTTCATTTGTTTCACACATTTTTCACACCCCTTTTTCAAAACAGTTACCACAGATCTCATTGAAAGGCCCCAAACTCTATTGGATTCACTGTGTTGAACAAAAGAAAAAAAATCTATTCACAGCTGATAGAAACTACTTGCATAATTATAAATCTCTATGCACCTGTGTGAAACTCATTTGCACAACTCTTCAATCAGCAATCAGTCCTCATCCATCTATAAAAGATGCCACCTCTGTGTTGCTATTTGCAAGCATGGATCAAAGAGGCCATAGGCACGGAAGGAGAGTAAGAGGCCATGGCAGAGGGGCCCGAGGAAGAGGAGTTTGTATGCGTGGTGGAGGAGCTGCAGCAGCGAGAGGACAAAATCGAGCTCAAGTTTCAAATGAAATTCGGGCAACAATTATTGACCATGTCATCAATCATGGCTTGTCCTTTAGAAAGGCTGGACAAAGGGTCCGGCCCATTCTGAGTCGGAGCACTGTGGCATCTATTGTCAGGCTTTTTTTCGGAATGAGAACAGGTAATTCACAGTGTTACTGTAATGTATACCACTGTGTATTTCAGCTTTACTGTATTGCCCTGTTAGCAGAACAAACTGTGTCTACAGTACAGTAATGCATATGTTTTATCAATCCCATTTATGTGACTGTCATACAGTAATGTCAATTTTGACATGCTTTTTGCTTTTACTTTATAGAATCCACACATTGCCACACACTGGTGGCAGAGGAAAGATATTTATTATTGAACAGGAGTCTGCCATTGTAGATATGGTAGTGGCAAACAATGCAGTCAGACTGCGTGAAATCCAGGCAGCAGTAATTGCAGATCAGGGAGCATTTAGAAATATAAACAGTGTGAGTTTGGCAACTATAGATCGAGTCCTTAAACGAAACCATGTCAGAATGAAGCAGCTGTACAGAGTTCCATTTCAAAGGAACTCTGACATCGTAAAGGAGGCACGATTCCAGTATGTGCAGGTACAGATTTTTTTTTTTGTAATACCTTGTTTACCATAGTTACATGCGACTGGAATAATTTGCTTTATGAATTTGCTCTTTCTCTTAGAGAATAATGGAGCTTGAATCTGAAGGGGCACATCACAAATTCATTTTTGTGGATGAAGCCGGCTTCAACCTCTGTAAAGTGAGGCGACGCGGGAGGAACATCATTGGGCAGAGGGCCACTGTCACAGTGCCAGGTCAGAGGGGTGCCAATATCACCATGTGTGCTGCCATCTCCAATGATGGAGTCCTTTGCCACATACCAACTATTGACCCATACAATACAGAACGCCTCATCACATTTCTTGATGCATTGAAAGAATTACTGATTACACCCGAAGAGAGAGGGCTGTTGAGGCCTGGCATGACTCTGTATGTCATAATTTGGGACAATGTGCCTTTCCACCACTCTCGCCTTGTGAATGAATGGTTTGCAGCACAGCCTCGTATTATGATACAATTCCTCCCTGCATACTCGCCTTTTCTGAACCCAATCGAGGAGTTCTTCTCTGCTTGGAGGAGGAAGGTGTAGGATCACCGGCCATATGAGCAGATGCCCCTCCTGGAGGCAATGAATGCTGGTTGCCTGGCAATAGGTGCAGAGGACTGCCAGGGATGGATACGCCATGCAAGGAGGTATTTCCCTCGGTGCATTGCAAGGGAAAACATTCAATGCGATGTTGATGAGAACCTGTGGCATAATCGTCAAGAACGAATGGACTAAATGTGAAAGATATAATGTATATTTCTTTTTTTTTTTTTTTTTTTTTTTTTTTTTTTTTTTTTTTTTAAAAAAGGTATTTACACCCATAAGTTTCCTTTGGTAGCTTTTTTTTTCCAGTATCCATTTGAGTTTGTAAAGTATCATATTTCATATTGATGGCTGCATTTTGTATTTTGTTGTCCATTGTGTAATGATTGATTGAAAGAATAAATTAATTTGACCACAAGTTGTGGTGTTTGATGGAAATATTTGCTTATGTTGCATGTTTTTAATGTTTTGTGAGTGTTAGAGCATTTTGCTAACAAAATGAGTCATTTTGGCCATTGAGCTTCAGTTTTATCCTGTGTGTTAACGGTTTTGAAAATGTGATGTCAGAGTGGGCAAATGTGTTTAAGCAATCGAGAAAAACTGTAACTTTAATTCCCATAGTAGCATGTAACTACATGCACTTTCTGTTCTCTGGGTTAGCCTTAATCGGTCACAGGTCAAACCTTGCTAATGTCCTCTGCTTATGCGTTTCAAACCTAAATATGGTTCGGTATTTCTCATCTCCAAACCCATTTGGACATAATGAGTCCAGAAAAATAGCCTCCTTCTTAGCAACTAATAACACCTGTGAAGAACATACCCTATTAATGTCAGCTATAGGGGCACCAACTGGTTTAAAAATAGAGAAAAAACTAAAAAACAATGTAACTGTACACAAAGCATGTAGTGGCTTGCTGTTTGTGACCCCCTAGACCATGCTGGCAAAATGATGATGTCTTTAGATTCCACATTGTCCTATGAAAAAAAAAAACTATGTTCAGATCTCCTTGGACATATATTCACTTAAAGAGGTGCATCTGCTGACACTTGTCAACACATTATGCAACTTACCGGCAAACTAGGTTCCCTTAGTTTCCATTTAGGGACTTCAAATAGGTCAGCAATGTGGACATCCATTCCCTGAATAAAATTGTATGTCTGCATTTCATATACATATATCTCACAAAAGTGAGTACCCCCCCCCCCCTCACATTTTAGCAAATATTCTGTTATATATTTTCATGGGACAGAACTATAGAAATGAAACTTTAATGCATCTTAAGATAGTCAGTGTACAGTTTGTTATGCAGTATAGATTTATTGTCCTCTGAAAATAACTCTACATACAGCCATTAACGTCTAAACAGCTGGCAACAAAAGTGAGTACACCTCACAGCGAATGTCCTAATTGTGCATAAACTGTCAATATTTTTTGTGAGTACCATTATTATGCACTGCATTAACCCCTACAGACTTGAAATTCACCAGAGCTGCATAGGTTCTATAGGAATCCTCTCCCAATCCTTCATGATGACATCACAGAGCTGGTGGATGTTACACTCCTTGCCCTCCTCCACCTTCCACTTTTGATGCCAGATGTTTAGACGTTAATGGCTGAGTTATTTTTAATGGACAATACATCTATACTGTTATACAAGCTGTACAGCGACTACCTTAAGATGCATCACAGTTTCATTTTTAAAGTGCTGTCCCATTAAAGGAAAAGTATTTGGGAAAAATGTGATAGGCGTACTCACTTTTGCACAAATTTATGTGTAAGCCATCAAGGTAAATACAAATACATACATGTCTCCTGGCTGCCTCCTCTACCAGCCTGAAGCACGCATTCCCAATCTGAAAGCACAGAATGTTTTGCATAATTACAATAAAGCATTAGAACCATCCAAACTCTTTACAGCAATATCCACTTACATTGCTCTCCACCTGTTCATCTAGCCCCAGGCTCCAAAAGTCCTCCCTTTGAAGACAAACTGGGCCATCCAGAACAACAATTTCTTTTGCTGGACGTGTTCTGTCCAGCACATAGGTCAGCTAGAAATAAAAAAATATCCCTGTTAGGAATGAGCAATACTGCATTTATTATGTAAATCACACCTACAAGCTGTGCATGTGAACTATCCCGTTTAGTTTGGCACTCACCACTTGTTCTTGCTGAGGACACAACCTCTTGGACCACAGTGGACCTTTATTGGCATACTGGTGGTCCACCAGTCCAATATTTTCTGCATCGTTTTGGCTGCCCTCAGATTCATGGCTGTGATCTACACAACAGGAAAGTAAATACTAATCATCATTGTCAAGTGTCATGTTTATATTTGCTATGTAACCAAGTAGGATTATTACAATACCTTGTGGCCGAAAGTAGGGCCTTAGCTGCGCAACATTAACTTTCTGTATTTTCCCTAACATAGCCACACTTGCCACACCCTTCTCTGTCAGGGATGTGAGGGTGAATGGCCCTTGGTGTAGATCCTGGAAACAATTTCCCTTCTTCACCTTCTTTTTGGGCTCCCCAATTAGGACCTCGTCCCCTGCCTTAACCGAGCACTGGTGAACCCCTTTCCTTTTCTTTGCCTCAAAAGCCTTTTTTTGTTTCCCCTGTGCCTTTTCAATGTTTTTCCGTACCTTAAACATAAGAATATATTACTATGCGAACATTCTTATTCAAATTGAACAAGCCATCCACCCAACTCTGAACAAACCGTTTCATTGAGGGCCTTGACTCCAGCTAGTTTTAGCTCAAAAACACACACACACAAATCCGAGTGGATTCGTAGTAAATGACGATTTGTACATTCAGACACTCGTACATTTTAAACATTCAAAGGTTTTTGTGCACAGTTGGGGCTGGAGCTGACAGTCTTTTTCTCCTAATATTCCTCCTTTGGTTTGAAGTTGAAGTCCCCATGAAATCAAAATTAACATTTTTTTGGGGTGTGTGGGATTACAAATTTATAAAATGTTAAATCTAGGTTCCAATGTAATAGTATGTACATTGTGTTTTTACATTTTGAGGTTAATATGATGACATTCTGAGATGATCAAGTCAAGCAGCCCAGGTTTCTGAGACATTGACCTTTTGTTTGCTCTTCCTGACCATAAACTCAAGGCACAGCTGTGCCTTTGTTTCTATGATAATGTGAAGGTATGGGCGATACTGTCAGGCACCTCTGTATTTAAATGACACTGTTATGCTGATGAGATCAAGGCTGGGAAAATGCCAGTGTCTGGCACTTTCCTGATTCCATTTGCTTGCTTTGTTTATATTGTCTCCACCTCTATGTATCCCTCCCCCTTGAAATGTATATAAACTCCAAAGTATCACTGCTTTGGTTAGACTTTTGATGACTGTAGCGCTGAGCAGAGTGTTCTCAATAAAGAATTCTGCTGAAGATTACCCAAGAGTCTCCTGGTCTTCGCTTCTGAGTTTCCAACAGTTTTGGTGCCGTGACCCGGATAGAGCTTCTCCCCCAAATCCAGATTAAAATAACAATATCAAAAAAAACCATACTTCGTTCCAGACTGAATCTTTCTGTACAACCAAGGGTTGGTGAGTGTAACTCTATCCAAAAGAACCTTTAAGACCAGTATCCTCGGCGCCGCCAGAGAAGAGTTAACAGACAGCTGCAGGGTTTGGTTAACTAAGTGACCCTCTAAAAATTTATTTTAGAGATGAAAATATCCTCTGTTTAGGCAGGGAAGATTAGCATCACGTGCTAATATTGTGTTACCCTCTGTCTCGGCAGGGAAGTTTAGCGTAAAGTGCTAGAAGTTTGTGTTAACAAGTGTATCCTCTGCTTGCCAGGGAAGTTTTAGAAGTGTCCTGTTGTGTCAGAAAGACTTTACAAAATGTTGAGAAGGAATGCTAATCTGATACCAACAACTGAGAAAGGTGGACTAGCTACTCCTTCATGGACAGACAGTGAGTTCAAATCATTGTTAGGAGAGCACATGGACTCAATAGTGACAGAGTCAGTCAGATTGGATTTGATAAAGAAATTTGGTATTGATCCAGAAAAAGTATGGTCTATTGAAGAATGTAAAAAGGTACTAGGATCATGTATTCGCAAGAACAATATGAAAGGCATTATCTGCTGCCACAGAGAACTTGGTTTAGCTTTAGCTACAGAACATTCTCAGCGTAACTCAGAGCTAGAGAAACAGAACAAAGAGTTCAGAGCTAGAGTATCCTCTTTGACCAAGAAATTGAACTGCAACAAAGCTGCAGCAAAAACTGATGTGGAAGAAGTTAGTCAGCCTGATAACAATTATCCTGACTTACAAGCTTTCTTTGAATCAGATGTAGCCATCCAGTCAGTAACTGATGTGCCTGTAAATTCAGTGAAGGTATGTGGAGCTAGGAGAAGATTTCAGAGAATTGAGGGAACTGAAAGTGTTCCTCCCAACTCTTCTGTTGTCCAAGTACAAACTGTTGCCAAAGTTCTAGGACCTAAAGACATAGAGAGACTATCCCAGAGCTTACCCTCTGCACGCACAAATTTTACTGAATTTAGAAGAGCACTGATCAGCAAAATGCGTCTCTATGACATGTTGTTAGCGGAAGTCACACAGCTGATGTCACAAATTCTAACTGAATCTGAATTCAACAGTTTTGAGTCTGCTGTTACTTCTGAACTACAACATGCCAGTAAAGATGAATTGAGAGAGGGAGTTATGAGAGAGTTAAAGAACATTGTTGGACCAAAAGTGAATTGGTCAAAGGTCACTAGTTGTGTACAGAAGAAGGATTAAACTGTAAGTGAATACACTGAAAGCTTTTGTCAGTCAGCTGCAGCTTACAGTGGAATAGCTGACACTCCAGAGAAGGTAAAGGATCATAAAGGACCACTAGTTCGAACATGGTTTGATGGCCTTTTAGCCGAGTACAGATCTGCTTTACCATTCTTAGATCTTACATGGTCCAATGGAAGCTTGCAAAACAACTTGGACAGGTTAGCTACTTGGGAAAGAGACTCTGATGTCAAAGCCAGAGTAAAGATTGCAGCAGCATCTTTTCAGGTCAACACAGAGAACCGACAGAAACGTAGAAGTCTTAAGAAGGAGGGAAGTTGTCATTACTGTGGTAAATCCGGACACTGGATGAAAGAGTGTAGGAAAAGCAAGAAGACATTAAGAGAAATGAACAGCTTTACTCAGCTCCTACTCAGTCTACTTACCACTCTGAAGCAGCCCCTCCCCACTTCACCTAACTGTTGGAGCAGCTTGCTCAGGTGTTAACTGTTAGGGCTTGTGAGTGCTTAACTACCCCAGTAATGTACAACAAAGATGAAAGATTCTTTGAAAATAAAACTACAGGAAGGTGACTGTCACTTCCTTTCATTGAGAGAACGTTAAGTACACTCACAGCCTTCAAAGCTATATTACAGCACACACTCTAGTCACTCCTATTCTCTTTGGGTTATGATGTTTTGTTATGACTGATGTTCCATTGGAAGATGGAGATGTCACATAGTAAAGTTTCACACCAACTACAGGGACAGACTAGGACATACACAGACAAGTGGGGAGCCCAGGGAAGAACCGATGTGCAACAGGCCTCGGGGGCCAACCCTGTGGTGAAGACTTCCTCATAGGTTTCCCCTATCAGTAGTTTTATCCCCACCTCACTGGTCCATAGTTGTGAAATTATTTAAAACTAGGTTGAGAAAAACACTATACGATCACCAGACTTAAAAACCACTATATGATCAACAGAAGTCTAAAAATGTCTATGCATGAATACTGCTGGTCTGCTGTTTTCTTTATTTTCTTGTGTTGCAGGTATGTGTGCATGAGATGTCATCTCCATAAGCAGCACCCTGGTGTAATGCATCACCTCAGACATCCATGAACAAGCTTCTTGAGGACCAAGAATCATCTGTATGAATCTACATGGGAAATGGACTACAGAAAACAGACTTCACAGCTATTCGGGCGCCATGGACTTCAAGACTTCCACTCTCATGCTACATGGTTTTCTGTGTCATCATGTAGTTTCCACGACATGTTACCATCCATGTCATATGTGTCCACAGTTATTGTTCTAAAAATAACTATTACACCTAAGTAAATCTAGGACAAGACACAGAATAAGTTATATGTGCCTGTAACCTTTTCAAGTTACATGACTGCAAGTTGGGGCTTATGTTAAGAAACATAGGCCATAGAATGGACTTATGAAAGTTTAAATTTGTATTATGTGAGAGTTAGTAGAACTCTCAACGGGAGGACTGTGGGATTACAAATTTATAAAATGTTAAATCTAGGTTCCAATGTAATAGTATGTACATTGTGTTTTTACATTTTGAGGTTAATATGATGACATTCTGAGATGATCAAGTCAAGCAGCCCAGGTTTCTGAGACATTGACCTTTTGTTTGCTCTTCCTGACCATAAACTCAAGGCACAGCTGTGCCTTTGTTTCTATGATAATGTGAAGGTATGGGCAATACTGTCAGGCACCTCTGTATTTAAATGACACTGTTATGCTGATGAGATCAAGGCTGGGAAAATGCCAGTGTCTGGCATTTTCGTGATTCCATTTGCTTGCTTTGTTTAAATTGTCTCCACCACTACGTATCCCTCCCCCTTGAAATGTATATAAACTCCAAGTATCACTGCTTTGGTGAGACTTTTGATGACTGTAGCGCTGAGCAGAGTGTTCTCAATAA
Source organism: Cyprinus carpio (assembly GCF_018340385.1). Taxonomy (NCBI): domain Eukaryota; kingdom Metazoa; phylum Chordata; class Actinopteri; order Cypriniformes; family Cyprinidae; genus Cyprinus; species Cyprinus carpio. Next base: position 28,470,687 of record NC_056615.1, on the reverse strand, counting down.
AGAATTCTGCTGAAGATTACTCAAGAGTCTCCTGGTCTTCACTTCTGAGTTTCCAACAGGTGTTAGTATCAATATGTTAGTTTTAAAAGTTATCTATAAGGCAGTGTGCTCCAAAACAGTGACAAAATTTGCATTTAGAAGATAGAAGCATTCAAAGCTTGCAGTTCATCACTTCCGCCAAAACGGCTCAACGTTTTTTTTTTTTTGGCGTCACATTTTACTTCATCTTCTCATCAAATCTTCTGACCAATCAAATACTCTCTAGAATCTGAAGCACATGCCCCTGCACTATAAATAGATGCTGAAACGCCAGCTGAGATCAGTCACTTGTTCAAAGTGTAGTATTTCCGGGACAGTGAATGGCTCATAGTGCAAAATGTAGGTGATAGGAAACGATTCATTACAACTACACAGTCTCAGCATGATTATGACCACTATTTTGTTTTACTGAGAGTTTAATATTGAATCTAGGGGGTAATCTATTTGTAAGGAACTCACCGTCACAGCCACCCCAATCATCACCCGCACCTGACTCTCATCAAGCACGATCCCAATCACTGGAGTACTGATCACCTGCACCCAGTAATCACTCACCAGGATAAAGACACCTCAAACTCAGTACTCTGGTGTCCAGTCTACTGTTTACTATCCACTGAACTGGTGCCTGACCTCTTTCTACTAACCTGTCTTTGCCATGTCCTTAGATATCCTCACAACAATCTCCTGTGAACTACATAAGCTGACTCTCCATCTGATTATCTCCAGAGCTCTGGAAGTTAACCTCTCAACAACCCAACAACACCTTGTCTCTGAAACACTTGTAAATAAACTCTTCACTTGCACTAAACCCTCCGTCTCCATAGTGGTTCGTGACAGAAGACCGGACCTACAAAATTCAACCATATGGATCCCCAGTCACCCGCACCTGTCTATCTGTTGCAGGAACTAGGCAGCCTCCTCCGGTCAGCACTCACCGCTTCATCCACTCCCTGCTCTGCCTCCGCCATTCCCATGGCGCTGCCTGTGTCATATGCGGGGGAATCAGCTGTATGTGGCGGTTTTATTCTCCAGGTATCGCTGTACATTGAGGCGCAACCACAGAATTTCTCCACCGATCTTTCCAAGGTAGCCTTCTTAATTTCTCTACTATCTGGGTGCGCCCTGCAATGGGCAAAGGCCATATGGGATGCGTACAGTGCCATAAATAACTCTTTTGAAGCTTTTACCGCCCACTTTAAGGAAGTGTTCAGCTTATCAGTGGAAGAAATCTCCATGGTGGATCAACTACTGCGGTTGCGTCAAGGAGAAACAACGACCAGTGAATACATCATCCTGTTTCGAACATTGGTGGCAGCTAGCGGTTGGAACGAAGCAGCACTTATAAGCACCTATCGTCAAGGTCTTAATCCACGGATCCATGCACAAATGGCGATCTACGAAGATTCCATCGGATTGGAGAACTTTATGCTGAAGGCCAATCGCATTTCACAGCACCTAGCCACCTGTCCAATCGTCGAAGCCGCCCACCAGTCTGGTTCTCCCGCTAACAGCCCTCCAGTACCAGAACCCATGCAAGTGGAATCCACATGTCTATCAACTGAAGAATGCAAATGCCGGCTCACAGCAGGACTCTGCCTTTACTGTGCCTCGCCAGATCATGTCACCCGTGCCTGCCCAGTAAAACCCCCATGTCCTTCGGTGAGTACTATCCAACAGAACCCTGTAATTTCCAAGCTTACCACCATGCCAGTCCAACTAGTCACCCCAGAATGTACTGGTTCTGGTTCAGCCCTGGTGGACTCGGGCAACTTCATCTCACAATGCCTCCTAAGCCGTCTCCAGCTGGCGCTCTGTCGGCATGCCCAGGAGCTCCGAGTTGAAACTATCCAAGGAAAGCCGTTAGGATGTGGGCGGGTTATGTTTCAGGCACCCCCGTTAACCCTCAAGATTGGCATCTTTCATGAAGAGGAGATGCACTTAAATGCATATAAATGCATCATTCATTCATTCATTCACTTCTTGGTACAGGAGGGACCCGTGGTCGATATCATCCTGGGACACCTCTGGCTCACATTACACTCTCTGGAAATCAGGTGGGATTCATGTGAGGTAACTCGTTGGAGTCTGTTCTGCCATCAACATTGCATCACCGATCTTCCTTGTCCAGTTCTCTGTTCTCCAGGGTGTCAAATGGCTTCCACCCTTGTCGAGAGCCCTGAGCCTGATGTTGCTCCAACGATCCCACCTGATTATGTGGCATTCCAGGATGTGTTCAGCAAACAGGCAGCCACCCACTTACCACCTCACAGGCCATGGGACTGTGCCATTGACCTCCTGCCTGATGCTAAACTCTCTAAGGGTCGAGTATATCCACTGTCCATCCCGGAGCACAAGGCTATGGAGGAGTACATCAAGGAGGCCCTCAAGCGAGGATTCATCAAACCATCCAGCTCACAAGCTGCTTCCAGCTTCTTCTTCGTGGGCAAGAAGGATGAGGGCTTGAGGCCTTGCATTGATTATAGAGTCCTGAATTCGCAGACAGTCATGTTGCCGTATCCACTTCCCCTGGTCCCTACCACCCTCGAGGAACTCCATGGGGCCCGCATCTTCTCCAAGCTGGACCTGAGGAGCGCTTATAACCTTGTTTGAATCCGCAAAGGGGATGAATGGAAGACGGCCTTCATCACCCCTTCTGGTCACTACGAGTACTGCGTTATGCTGTATGGACTCACCAACGCCCCCTCAATCTTCCAAGGTTTCATGAACGAGGACATCCTGATATATCCGCGGAACCTGGCCGAACATTGCCACCATGTGACACAGGTCCTCCAGAAGCTCAGACAACACCATCTCTTCCTGAAGCTGGAGAAGTTAGAGTTCCATCGCTCCACGGTACAGTTCCTCGGGTACAACATCAGCCCTGAAGGTATCCAGATGGACCAGGGGAAGGTATCCGCCATTAAGGAATGGCCCATTCCACAATCTGTGAAGGAACTCCAGAGGTTCTTAGGATTTGCTAACTTCTATCGATGCTTTATCCAAGACTTCAGTCTGCATACTGCACCATTAACCTCTCTCCTTAGAGGTAAGCCCAAGTCTCAGTCCTGGACTTCCACCGCCCACGAAGCATTCGAAGATCTGAAGAACGCCTTTAGCACAGCTCCCATCCTTCGTCACCCGGATCCTGAATCACCGTTTGTGGTAGAAGAGGACACCTCCACCACCAGCGTCGGAGCCGTGCTATCTCAGCAGTTCGGTGAGCCTCCACGCCTCCAGCCTTGCGCTTACTATTCCAGGAAACTGACCCCAGCGGAGCAGGATTACGACATTGGGAACAGGGAGCTGTTAGCGATCAAGCTTGCTCTAGAAAAATGGAGACATTGGCTGGAGGGAGCTAACTATCCCTTTACTGTAATCACTGATCATAAAAATCTACAATATCTCAGTAAAGCCCGTAGATTGAATCCCCGGCAAGCGCGTTGGACCCTGTTCTTCACCAGATTTAATTTCACCATCATTTACTGCCCTGGAAACCACAACTGCAAGGCTGATGCTCTTTCCCATCTGCATTCCCTGGACACTCCTTCAGACCCCAACCTATACTCCCTCCAGCCATGATTGTCAGCCCCATCATGTGGAGCACGGACGAGGACATCAGAGCCACTACCCAACATGACCCTGCTCCCTTCTGGGCTCAATTCACTGTATACCAGGCTCTGGACATCCAGGCAGCCAACGGACCCTCTCGCTCCTCCAAGCTCGGTACTGGTGGCCCAGTATGTCCCGGGATGTCATCAGGTACATCCGCAGTTGCTCAGTCTGTGCCATGTCTTCCACTCCATGTCAGCTCCCGGCAGGCAAATTGGTACCCCTACCTGTTCCTCGAAGGCCCTGGTCCCATCTGGGAATTTACTTTGTCACTGACCTGCCCAACTCTGAAGGTAACACATGCATCTTGGTTGTTGTGGATAGATTCTCAAAAGCCTGCAAATTAATTCCCCTACCAGGATTACCAACTGCCCTAGAAACTGCCGAACATCTCTTCAATCATGTCTTCCGCAACTTTAGTCTACAAGAGGATATTGTGTCCGACCGGGGTCCACAATTCTTATCCAGTATGGTATGGAAAGCCTTCCGTCTCCTAAGAGTGACGGTCAACTTATCTTCTGGGTACCATACGCAGAGAGCGAGAGAATGTGGGACTCAGCTCACATCCACCTCCAGCGCGGCGGTGGATATAAGGAACTGTTTGGGTTGTTGATATGGGTCTTTGGAGACTAAAAGTTTTTTAATAGATTTTTCAAAACAGTGCAGGCTTCTGGTACAGAAGTACACTGCTGTAAAATGTTTGGGGTAGGGTTATTTAAATGAACTAAAAAATATTAAACCAACTAATTTTTAAAATGAAAAAAAAAAAAAACCAGCCATGTTGCCATTGACATTTTAAAATATATTTCAATAGAAAAATATTTTAAATTGGAATAAAGTTTTTACTGTATTTTGGATTAAATAAATACCTTGGTGAGAAAGAGACTTTGTTCAAAAAATTAAATAGCTATCTTGCTGACCCCAAACTTTCAAAAGATCTTTGTGAAACATTTCACATTTACTCATACAGGATTTGCAGTACCACAGTATTGAATGTCAAGACAAAATGTCAAGAATCTGGTGTTCTGATAGTATGATAATCATGTCATGACTGCGGTAAGGAAGAATATATACGAATATCTATCTATTTTAATTCTCATAAAAAGGTACAAAACTATCACTGAGGCAGTACCCTTTCAAAATATACTAATATGTATACTTTAGGTACTACTATTTACTTTAAAAGTTTTAAAGTAATGTAAATGTGTACCAGGCAGGGGCGGACTGGCCATCGGGAGCACCGGGACATTTCCCGGTGGCCTGATGGTCATTCTGGCCTGCCGGCTGCCGCTGTGCAGTCGATCAGGCTGACGTGCAATAGGCTGGGATGCAACTACGAATTAATTGACGGATTTATGAATCCACGAATCAGGCGATCGCGGAGTGAAAATGACACCACCACATGACCCAACATCAGTGAAGCACTGCCTAATTGGCTATATCCAGAGGCAGGCTTCATCTTAGAAAACCGTGCAAAAAACAGAGCGTAAAAGCAAAGGAGGAGCAGAGCGGGAACATATAAAAAAGAGAAAAGCCCTGGCCACAGACGCATTTTGTTGATGCAAAATCCCAGCCATGTTCGCCAGTAAGGGAGCAGGTCGGTCAGCATAACATTTACATTATATTTACTAGGGGTGGGACGGTTCACTGAAAAAATCGAACTGTTCGGTTCTCCACATACGGTTCGGCACGCGCTGGAAACGCTGTTCAACTTAAATCTGACAAAGCATCTGTAATATGGTTTACTATAAATAACACGTAAAACAAACAGGGTTCAGTTAATATATGTTTCTGTTGATGGATGAACATTCTGGCTTCCCAGACATTACAACAACAGCGATAAAAAAAAAAAAACCTGTGGCCAAACATTCACTCTTGTTCAAAATGAATACGAACACTGGATCAGTGCATTCTTTTAAAGTGACAGTCTTTATATTAATCGAACAGCAACAACAAAGAAATCACTCACTGCTCTTGATTGAAAGCTTTTGTAACTTTAATAAAGATTTATCTTTAATTTGTAGTCCAAAATGCAATGCTGTTTTACATTTGATTACTTTATTCAATTTATGTAAAAACTATGCTATACTAAAAAACCCTGAAAGTCAGTTTATTTTATTTGGTAGCTTTACTCTATTGGTATTTATTTGTGCTGTTGCTTGTAGTTAGAATATTCTTAATAATATGATAAAATATATATTTTTTGAAAGTATCGTTTTTCCATAAAAATAGGACATACAACGGTAGCGAAACAGTGACTGTAAAACTGTGAAACAAACCTAACCGTGAAAAAGTTGAACTGTTCCATCCCTTATATTTACGTAATCATTTGGCAGACGGACGCTTTCATCCAAAGAGACTTACAATAGATACAAACTATTCTAAAAAAAATAATTACAAATATATATAATGATAGAAGTTTTAAAAGAGCATATTTATAACAAACTAGCACACTGTTTTACATATGGGGACACAGTATTTTTTTAGCGCCAAATTTTGACCAGAAATTTTGATTTTCCATTTCTAGCCTACAAAATGTAGTCTAGTCTACAATGTTTATTTATTTATTTTGAAGGTGACGAAGGAAGCAACAGTAGCACTAGTGCTCCAAGTGCTCCTGCTGTTAAACAAAAGGGGTGGGACAGTTCAGCTTTTGAGTCAGAGCAGGAACCTTCCGGTAAAGTTTAAGCTATAAGCAAAACTAAACATGCTGGCTATACTCTTAGAACAATATGTGCTTTTATGATTTATAAGATCATCAGTAGTAGGACTGTGATCACGGGGACATACAATTGATGGCTGCACAATTAATATAGATTATTGAAAGTGCTTATTTCATATAGCAGAGAAACTAGATGTGCAGAGTGAGAGAGAGAGGGATTCAGGGAAAGATGATATAGATGGTGGATTCCTAGTGAGTTTTTTTGAGGGCTTATTTATTTATCCATTCATATTATGTATGGTAGTCTACCTGTTACATCAACTAACAGGGTTAGCCTACAAGTTTAAGCAGTCTGGTGGACACATGAATTGGGTGGTGGTGACTGCACCAACAGAGGTGGCCTGGGGTGGAGTCAAATTCCCGGCCTGATTTACTGTCCCAGTCTGCCACTGGTACCAGGGGTAAATAAGATATAAAGATGTAGGCCTACTTTCTAGCTTTACCTTGAGGTCCCATCTAAATATTCAGAAACGCTTTATATCCTTAACATTACATTTACATTTAATCATTTAGCAGACACTTTTATCCAAAGCGACTTACAAATGAGAACAGTAGAAACAATCAGATCAACGAGAAAACAACAACGGTATACAAGTGCTATGACAAGTCTCAGTTAGTCTAGTACAGAACACGTAGCCAGGTTTTTTTTTTTTTTTTTGGAATATATAACAGAAACAGAATCAGAATGAGCTTTTTTTGCCAGGTCTGTTTACACATACAAGGAATTTGTTTTCGTGACAGAAGCTTCCACAGTGCAACAGAATGACTGTGACAGGACAAAACACAGATAATAAAAGAATCAAAATAGAACAAGTAAATACGGAATAACAATATACAGATTGACAATTGTATGTACAGATATATTACAATAGACAGTTTTGTAGTACAGGTACATTATGTGCAAATTCGAAATGCAAACCAATTATTTGAAGTTGCAAATTTAATTACGCACTTATTTTCACAAGCTACAAAGAAAACAAGTGCAGTGAAATCATTCAGGTCTTTCCACATTGTTTGAGTTTTCTTTGGCAAAACATCAAAACCGCAAATGTCAATATATTGTTTGTCATAGCAAATGTCAAGACGAAAATATGGCAGGAGTGGCTGAATGCTTTTAATTTTTCATGTATTGTCCATGTAATTAAACAAGGTGTGCTCTCCCAGCAAACATTTTGACCTTTTAATCACCGTTTAAAAGACGTCTCTCCGTCACGTCCCGTCATGGCTGAAAAATAGTTCGAAAATGAAAGTTGAACGGACGTCTTTGCCGTCATCTGGCCGTGAAATCCCAATCCACATCTTTTCTGCGCGTCCCTGGATATCTAAATGTGTCATCATCTGGATGTTTATAAGATGCGTTGCTGCATAATTTAAGTATAAGCATGCATATACAGTAATCACACACCCATTGTGCAACATCGTGACAGGCACATCTGAACTTGACAAATGTCCAAAAAGGTCCAAAGTCGGTCCGGTCAGACCTGAACGTCTCTAAACGTCTCTTTTTAATCACGTGTATCACAAACAATAACACATTTTCGGACTAAAGTAAAAAGAAGAGAGTTCTAATTTAGCACAATGTATTTTATTGAGAATACTACACTTTTTAAAAACGTATTCTATTTGTTAAACAGCTACTATTTAAACAAGAAAATAAACAGTCAAATGTGGTTAAGTCTGAGTCTGTGGCAAGGGCATTTTCTCTAACATTTTTAAATTAATGTTAAGCAGCCATTAATCAAACAAGAAATAACAAAAGTACAGGAGCACAGTGAATACAAATGTAACTATATTTAAAGTCTTTCAATAAATAAATAAATAAATAAATAAATAATTGTTTACTCTCATTTTCTTGGTCCACAAACACCAGCTCTTCCAGGAGTGAGATTTATGCATTCCACCATTGATGCATGGAAGTCAGAGCTGCGGCAGAACAAATTTTTTTTTTCTTAACAGTCTTGCATTATTGTTAAACAGCCATAAATCAAACAAGTAAACAACAAAAATACTGGAAAATGGTTAACACGTGTAAATGTTTTAAGAGTTTGTGAAAGTTGTTTTTGGCTAATTTTTTATACCCACAACCCCCAGCATTTCCTGGAGACTGCTTCAGGTGTTCTGGCATTGTTGCATCCATGTCTGAGTCTGTATCATTTGGGCTTCACCTCTTCACAGCATCTGAGGAAAGAGAATATGATTTTGTTTTTTAAATAATAAGAATAAAATCAACAATAACATGCACCTGCTTATTTTGAAAATGTCTTTATGGTCCTACAACTAAATTTAAAATACAATAGAACAAGATTTTGTGTCCGTTTCATAAATGAAGTATTGGAAAAGGGTAATTAACATGTATTACATGTTATTTTGCTCTAGAATAATCTTATGTAAGTAAAAGATGTTCTGCATTAAATGTGTGTTAGATTAGTGAAAAAAAAACAGCAGTTTGTCCCCTCCCTCATCAATACCAAGGTGGTGTCCTTGAGAAAGACCCTAAACTAGGTGTAACTCTCTGAAAGTTAAAAGGACACTTCTAATTAAGACAGGTGGTCTTTTAGAGAACGTCCCCTGAAATAGATAAAGGGTAACAATAAAAATGATATAAATAATAGACAAGGAAAAATTATTTTTTGAATGTCATAAGGCCAAAATTACCTTGAATCACATAGTATAAAGGGGTAGCTTTGAATGGCTTCTTTTAAAGTTGGCCATCCCTCCTCATATTGAATTTTGCCATCAAGGCATTTGACATATTTACATTTAGTCAGTCAGCAGACACTTTTGTCCAAAGCTACTTACTGTACAAATGAGGACAACGGAGGCAATCAAATCAACAAAAGAGCAATGATATGCAAGTGCTAACAAGTCTCAGTTAGCTCAATGCAGTACATGTAGTATTTTCTTTATTATTATGTAATAAATAAAAATAAAACAAATAGAATAGTAAAAGAATAGAGCAAGCTAGTGTTAGATGCATTTTTTTGTTAATTGTATTAGAAATAAAAAGAAAAAAAGAATACAAAATGATTAGAAAAACTAGTGTTACCTTTTTTTTCTAAAGAAAACAAGCAGTAAATGGATAGAGTGCAAGTCTAAAAGGGACAAGTTTTTTTGTTAAGTATATAATTAGAATATTATAGAATTTTCAAATAATTAATTGAAAACAGCACTCAAATCCAATCTAGTGACATCATGTAAACTCACAAGTAATGCTGAAGCAGCTGGGTTCAAGAGTCCCGATGGGAGCAGTGGCGGCTCATTGGGGGAGGCAGGGGAGGCACGGCTTCCCCAAAATTTTGAGATGAAAATGGGAGTAGGACGGTTTAATGTTATTAATATTCACAATTCATTTCAGTTTATGTCTCAGAATGTGTATTTTTGTTTGTAGTTTCACAGCTGTAATAACATAACATGTTACTGAAGTTGGGAAGCGCTGCTTTTCTATCGCGAATGTGATGAATCTGCTGATGTAATTACAACCGCTAATGTTAGAGAAGGGGAGGGATGAGCTCTCTTGCCTCAGTTGGTAAAAACAATTAGCCAATCAGCATCGAGTGTTCACTTTCAGCGCTTAGGAGTGTTGAGAAAAGAAACCTCCCAAAGGAGGCTAGCCTCCCTTCTGGTATATCAACCAATCATCATAGAAACATAAATTACGTGCTATTAGTTTGAATGTCTCCCACTGCACTGATAATGTACCGAGTACTTATGATGACATAAGTATATATAAGTATATAACAGTATATATACAAATTAAAAATAAAGGGAGAGCACGCCTTAGCTGCATATAGGCTACAGCAGTCATGGCTTAATTAAGTGGCACAACAGGCACCTCTCTTTTAGCACAGACTTTTAAGGAATGGGTGTTTGCTTCAAGTGATAGGCCAGGTAAGTGAAATGATATTATCTTGCTGTATGTCTGTAGTTTCCTTAACATTTTCTGACTAAAAGCAACCAAAAAGCCATTTTAAAGTGGTTAAGCAAATAATAATAATAATCGGCAGGGATCCCCAGACCAATACAATTAGTGCCTCCTCTATTTTAAAACCAACCAAACACCACCCAATGGATTGGATGGGAGGCCTTTCTGCATGTTCTCCCTGTGTCTCAGCATGTCTTTGCTCTTGGTCCCAGGACATGCAGGTTAGGTGAACTAAAAATTCTTAAAGAAGAATGTAATTAATAAATCCACCAGCTCTATAGTATTTCCATCAGTAAGGTTCTTTTGATAATGTCTTAAGGTGATGTCTTAAACCTTAAGATGATGTCTTAAACTTTATATGTATGATGGGTAAATAGCATATCCAAGAAACCTACATGCAAAGCTTCCTGAGAAACTATGTTCAAGTGCACCGAGGGCAAAACCTGCTTTAAACACAAAGGATTCTCACACCAAATGTTGATACAATAACAGTACTGTAGCTTTGCAGGTAGGTTTTTTGAAGCATCTTGGAGACGTTGCCACAGTTCTTCTGGAGTCTGTCTTAGTTTGTTCTGTTTCTTCATGTCACTCCAGACAGACTGATTAATACATTTCAGTTGACAATGTGCTAATTTCTTTCGTTCCTTAATGTCAAACAAGTAAAACTCAACCACATTAATAAAATATTACAAAATGTACTTACCCAACAGTAGATTTTTAATAATTTGTCAACTTTTGCAATAAAACAAAGTGCCCTCCTCAAGTCCTCTCCTTGTGGTCAGTTGAAGAAACAGAAAAATACATTAACACTTTCTTGCAAGACAATCTATCCTATTACGGGATTTTGCAAGATATGTTACAACATCTTGGCAGCAGAGTTTTGGAAATTCACATGAAACTCAGACTTGAAATGGTAACCGGATATATATCTGTTTTATACAGGTAATCCCATATGTGTATTCTTCCACGGTAAGGTTTCTCTCTCTGTAAACCCATGTCTCTTCTGGCAGACGTTCCATCCCTACTCTAAGGTAGGACCTGCCTCAGAGACCCATACCATATGTAGTACTGCCCCCTGGGTCAGTCCATATCAGTATCTCCAAATGTCACCTCCTTACAGGTAGGATGTGGTCTCCGTAGCGACCTTTTCCCTTAGGCTCGCTTCCTCATCATTCTGCCAGCCTGAAAGAACAAATAGGAAAGATTTGAAGCAATCTTTTGCTTAAGTTTGAAATCCCTTTCAAACTTTTTTTTTTTTTGTGGATGGAACAGCATCATGGCCTTCTCCAGCAGCGATGTACTCACCTGTGGCCCTCTTTGGTACCAAGGTCAGTGAATTTGCATTGGGGTTTTCATTTACATTTAATCATTTAGCAGACGCTTTTATCCAAAGCGACTTACAAATGAGAACAATAGAAACAATCAGACCAACAAGAGAACAACAACAGTATTTATTTATTTTTTTTAAGAATATGCTAGACAAGAAAAGAAAAGGTAAGTGGTAGTATTAGTTGGTTAAGTGCTGGCGAAAAAGATGAGTCTTTAGATGTTTTTTGAAAATAAGTAAAGACTCAGCTGTTCGAATTGAGATCGGGAGGTCTTTCCACCAGCCGGGCACAGTTCAGGAAAAGGTCTGTGAGAGTGATTTTTAACCTCTCTGGGATGGCACCACAAGGCGTCGTTCACTTGCAGAGCGCAAACTTCTGGAGGGCACATAAGATTGAACTAGTGAGCTTAGGTATGTTGGTGCCGTGCCAGTGGTCGTCTTGTAGGCAAGCATCAGTACCTTGAATTTGATGCGAGCAGCTACTGGTAGCCAGTGTAACCTGATGAGGAGAGGAGTAACATGAGCTGTTTTTGGCTCATTGAAGACAACCCTCGCTGCTGCATTCTGGATCAGTTGCAGAGGCTTGATAGTACAGTACATGCGGGAAGGCTCTGACAGGAAGGGTCTAATCTTCCTAATGTTGTATAAGGCAAATCTGCAGGACTGGGTCGTTGTAGCAATGTTGTATGTGAAGCTTAACTGATGATCCATCACAACTCCTAGGTTTCTGACTGTCCTGGAAGGAGTTATGGTTGACGAACCCAGCTGTATAGAGAAGTTGAATGATGAAACGATGGGTTAGCTGGAACCACCAGCAGTTCTGTTTTAGTAAGGTTGAGCTGAAGGTGATGGTCATTCATCCAGCTAAAAATGTCACTCAGACAGGCTGGAATGCGAGCAACTACCGTCGGGTCATCTGGTTGGAATGAGAAGTAGAGTGGAGTGTCATCAGCGTAGCAGTGATAAGAAAAGCCATGCTCCTGAATGACAGATCCTAATGACGTCATGTAGATGGAGAAGAGAAGTGGTCCAAGTACTGAGCCTTGAGGAACCCCAGTAGCAAGTTGTTGTGACTTAGAAACGTCACCCCTCCAAGACACCCTGAAGGATCTATCAGAAAGGTAGGACTTAAACCACAGGAGTGCGGTTCCAGAGATGCCCATCTTTCAGAGGGTGGACAGGAGAATCTGGTAATTAAGCAAGATGGTCCAGCAAGATGAGAACTGAGGATTTGGAAGCTGCTCTTGACAGTCACAGGGCTTCAGTAACCGAGAGCAGGGCAGTCTCAGTTGAGTGGCCGCTTTTGAAGCCAGATTGGTTGCTGTCCAGGAGGTTGTTCTGTACAAGGAACATAGAGAGCTGGTTGAACACAGCTTGCTCAAGTGTCTTTGCAATGGAAGAAGGGATACTGGTCTGTAGTTTTCTAGAAGTGCTGGATTTAGAGATTGTTTCTTTAGCAGTGGGCTTACCTGAGGTTTTGGGAAGGTTACGACCTTAGCGTAGCTTTTGTGACACACTGCAGCTTGTCAACAATTTCAGCGCCACAGGGATGTGACAGTGTTCAGGTTGTGGCGTTTTCCATTGACTCCATTATGTCGTTCGACATAACTCATAGTGACCGACAGATAGGGAACATTTATTTAGGAAACTACAAGTGAAGAGCACAACCAACTGAAAACAATTTATGTCCCCATGCCACAACCTTGAACCATTCGCTGTTGCCGGAACAAGTCTGACAAAATCCACTAGCCAATTTTCATTGCCATTTTCTCTTAAACTCATAGATGAATGGCCTCCCAAGTAAGACCCCATATGTCGTTCGACATAATGTCTCCATTCCCTCCATCAGGGAATGAGGGTTACTTACATAACCGAGATGTTAGCTGTATAAAATTGTTTTCAGTTGGTTGTGCTCTTCACTTGTAGTTTACAAATGAAGATTATCACAAGATGTAAGGTTCCACTTACTCAGTGAAACAAAAATCCCAGAACACCTGGATGTTTACAGCTACACTGATTTACAATAGTAGCATAGATACATGTGCACCAACTACCATTTCAATTATTTATTACTACGCTCTTCTGATAATTTTTAAGTTTTAAAACTCATCCTCTGGCAATAATTGAAATAACATCCACCACCATATCATTGGCCTAAGAAACATTTTGCAACGTACACTGATGTTATTCTGTCATCTCTTCTTTGACCATGTTTTGCACTGTACCTGGATGACACACAATTATGATCATTGATACAATGCATGATCTATTTTGACACTCATTCAACATAATTTATAAGTCATAAGGTTTGATAAACATACTGTATATATTCTTAATCTGGATTTAATTAGAGGCCCTTTTTATAAAATTAAAGTGGAATAAATATTGGATCATGATCTTGATTAGCTTTTGCTGACTAGATGTTAGTATAACGTTGGTGTGGATGTTTGATATTATGTGAGTCAGTGACATTTTGTTTTTTAAAATCCAAAATCCAGGCATGGAGGATACGATTAATAAAGTACAGTTTTCCTGAATTTTGAGTATGATGCACTGTTGAATTCTTGTTACAAACTAAAGATTTATGCACCAAAACAAGAGAACAAGGGAAACACGAGAGTGATGTAAATGTCCTTATTGAATCTGCTGTATAAAAATGACACATAATAAAGCTATGCTAAGATAATATGTAAAATATGTAGCCTAATAATAATAATAATAATAATAATAATAATAATAATAATAATAATAATAAATTTCTAAACTTGATTCTGGCATTGAATTCATGACATTTCCAATCAAACATTTGGAATCACTATATATATATATATATATATATATATATATATTGTAGGGGAATTTACAGTTAAAACCCAAGGACCAGATATGATGAATGAAGACCAGGAGTCAGAGATGCGTTCAATTAAAGAAAAATTAACCTAAAAACATTTCTTACACCATCATCAGCAGAAGTCAGCTTCAATACTCTCGATGGAGTTCGTAGGCCGCTCTGCGTACAACTCGAAATCACCAACAATTATACTCTTGACAGAGAACTAATTGCGTCAATGCATAAGTCAGCAAAATTCTGATCAGTTCCAAAACCTAGATAAACTCTCTAAAGACGTATATCTGATATGCTGGACATTGGCAGTTGAACGTTTGTCCTGGGACTGTCTGAGCTTCTCCCTGTACAGACAGATAGTAACACACATACGCAGAAAACATATCAGAACTTCAAGTCCGCTTAGCCCTAGCTAGAATTTTATCAGTATGGTTTGTTACACACACTATGAAGTCATCATCTTATAGAGTAGAAGTACAGCATAAAGCAGGATTCTTTAATATCTCATAAGCGCATATAAGGTTACACATTTTACTCTTGCCATAACTTGATTAATAGTCAAACAAGAAATAATGTAATAATATAATTAATATCAATATGAAGGATATAGCAACTCGGCATCCACTCCTTCAATATATACACTGCCAGTCAAAAGTATGGGATCAGAACGATTTTTAATGTTTTTTACAGGAGTTTCTTATGATCATCAAGGCTGCATTTATTTGATCAAAAACACTGGAAAAAGTTTAATATTGTGAAATATTTATTATGATGTAAAATAATGTTTTTCTATTTTAATATAAATTAAAATCTAATTTATTCCTG
The DNA here is from genome assembly GCF_018340385.1 of Cyprinus carpio. Lineage (NCBI taxonomy): Eukaryota > Metazoa > Chordata > Actinopteri > Cypriniformes > Cyprinidae > Cyprinus > Cyprinus carpio. Next base: position 28,455,398 of record NC_056615.1, on the reverse strand, counting down.
TGATGCAAAGCTGAATTTTCAGCATCATTACTCCAGTCTTCAGTGTCACATGATCCTTCAGAAATCATTCTAATATGCTGATTTATTAATCAGTGCTGGAAACTGTTGTGCTGCTTAATATTTATTTGGAACCTGTGATACCTTTTTCAGGATTCTTTGATGAATTAAAAGATAAAAAGAAGAGCATTTATTTAAAATAGAAATATTTTCTAACAATATACAGGTCCTTCTCAAAAAATTAGCATATTGTGAAAAAGTTCATTATTTTCCATAATGTAATGATAAAAATTAAACTTTCATATATTTTAGATTCATTGCACACCAACTGAAATATTTCAGGTATTTTATTGTTTTAATACTGATGATTTTGGCATACAGCTCATGAAAACCCAAAATTCCTATCTCAAAAAAAATTAGCATATTTCATCCGACCAATAAAAGAAAAGTGTTTTTAATACAAAAAAAAGTCAACCTTCAAATAATTATGTTCAGTTATGCACTCAATACTTGGTCGGGAATCCTTTTGCAGAAATGACTGCTTCAATGTGGCGTGGCATGGAGGCAATCAGCCTGTGGCACTGCTGAGGTGTTATGGAGGCCCAGGATGCTTCCATAGCGGCCTTAAGCTCATCCAGAGTGTTGGGTCTTGCGTCTCTCAACTTTCTCTTCACAATATCCCACAGATTCTCTATGGGGTTCAGGTCAGGAGAGTTGGCAGGCCAATTGAGCACAGTAATACCATGGTCAGTAAACCATTTACCAGTGGTTTTGGCACTGTGAGCAGGTGCCAGGTCGTGCTGAAAATTGACCTGGCACCTCCATAAAGCTTTTCAGCAGATGGAAGCATGAAGTGCTCCAAAATCTCCTGATAGCTAGCTGCATTGACCCTGCCCTTGATAAAACACAGTGGACCAACACCAGCAGCTGACATGGCATCCCAGACCACTACTGACTGTGGGTATTTGACACTGGACTTCAGGCATTTTGGCATTTCCTTCTCCCCAGTCTTCCTCCAGACTCTGGCACCTTGATTTCCAAATGACATGCAAAATTTGCTTTCATCCGAAAAAAGTACTTTGGACCACTGAGCAACAGTCCAGTGCTGCTTCTCTGTAGCCCAGGTCAGGCGCTTCTGCCGCTGTTTCTGGTTCAAAAGCACACGCCTGTGCACGGTGGCTCTGGATGTTTCTACTCCAGACTCAGTCCACTGCTACCGCAGGTCCCCCAAGGTCTGGAATCGGTCCTTCTCCACAATCTTCCTCAGGGTCCGATCACCTCTTCTCGTTGTGCAGCGTTTTTTTTGCCACACTTTTTCCTTCCCACAGACTTCCCACTGAGGTGCCTTGATACAGCACTCTGGGAACAGCCTATTCGTTCAGAAATTTCTTTCTGTGTCTTACCCTCTCCCTTGAGGGTGTCATAGATGGCCTTCTGGACACCAGTCAGGTCGGCAGTCTTACCCATGATTGCGGTTTTGAGTAATGAACCAGGCTGGGAGTTTTTAAAAGCCTCAGGAATCTTTTGAAGGTGTTTAGAGTTAATTAGTTAGTGATTCAGATGATCAGGTTAATAGCTCGTTTAGAGAACCTTTTCATGATATGCTAATTTTTTTGAGATAGGAATTTTGGGTTTTCATGAGCTGTATGCCAAAATCATCAGTATTAAAAACAATAAAAGACCTGAAATATTTCAGTTGGTGTGCAATGAATCTAAAATATATGAAAGTTTAATTTTATCATTACATTATGGAAAATAATGAACTTTTATCACAATATGCTAATTTTTTGAGAAGGACCTGTACACTACAGTTCAAAAGTTTGGGGTTAGTAAACTTTTATTCTTTATTTTTTTGAAGAAATTAAAACTTTTATTCAACAAGCATGTGTTAAATTGATAAGAAGTGATAACAAAGATTTATATTTTAAGAAAACATTTATATTTTGAATAAATGCTGTTCTTTTTAACTTTTTATTCATCAAAGAATCCTGAAAGAAGTATTACCATTTCCAAAAAAATATTTGGCAGCACAACTCTTGCCAACATTGATAATTCTAATAATAAATCAGTATATTAGAATGATTTCTTAATGATCGTGTGACACTTAATACTGGAGTAATGGCTGATGGAAAATCAGCTTTGCATCACAGAAATAAATTGTGTTTTAAAGGATATTAAAATAGAAACCTTTATTTTATATTGTAATAACATTTTGCAAGATTACTGGGGTTTTTTTTTCTGTATTTTTGATCAAATAAATGCAGCCTTGATGAGCATAAGAGACTTCTTTAAAAAAACAGTCTTACTGATCCCAAACTTTTAAACAGTAGTGTATATATATATATATTTTTAAAATGTATACTTTTGTTCTACAAGCATGCATTAAAATAATAATAATAAAAAAAATTACAGTACAGACATTTATAATGTTACAAGAAATTAATATTTCAAATAAATGCTGGTCTTCTGAATTTTCTACTTACCAAGGAATCCTGTCACTGAATCTGCACTAGAGACCACTCGTACCAGTGAGTTAACTCCAAGTTTACCTTCAGTCCAAAAGTCTGTACGAGAACCCTATCCAGACCATCCAGTCTCAGAGCACAGCTCCAGATCAAGTTAAGAGATGGCTCTAGCCCCTGACCTGAGTCGAGAAAAGGCTTGAGTTCCGGAGTTTAGCTCAGAGAGGGGCCCCGTTCCCGAGTTTAGCCCAGAGAGGGCTCCTGTTCCAGAGTTTTGCCCAGAAAAGGGTCCTGTTCTCTAATATAGCCCAGAGAGGGCTCCTGTTTCCGTGTTTAGAACAGACAAGGCTTTTGTTCCCGAATCAGGCCCAGAGAGGCTTATGTTCCCAAGTTTGGCCCAGAGATGGTTTACATCCCCGAGTCTGGCCCAGAGAGGGTCCCTGTTCTCTTGTATAGCCCAGAGAGGGGTCCTGTTTCCATGTTTAGCCCAGAGAAGGCTTTTGTTCCTGAATTAGGACCAGAGAGGGCTTCTGTTCCCAAGTTGGGCCCAGAGAGGGTATCTGTTTTTGACCAGAGTCCAGTGCAGGCTCCAGCCCCAGACCAGAGTCCAGTGCAGGCTCCAGCCCCAGACCAGAGTCCAGTGCAGGCTCCAGCCCCAGACCAGAGTCCAGTGCAGGCTCCAGCCCCAGATCAGAATCCAGAGCACATTTCAGCCCTCGATCAGAATCCGGAGTTGGCTTCAGCCCCAGACCAGGGTCCAGTAAATGTTCCTGCCAATTATCTGAGTCCTAGACACACAGCCACTAGTGCTCTTTAATCAGATTAAATGTCTTTGCTGTGGACAGGAGAGCCATTCCCCTCGCTGTAAGAATCAGTTACCCAACCACGGCCAGGAGTGCCATTCCCATCGCTGCAAGAATCAGCCACACTATCACGGCCAGGAGTGCAGTTCCTTCTTCAGTCAGATCAAATGTCCTTGCCTCAGCCAGGAGAGCTATTCCCCTCACTGTAAGAATCAGCTTCTCTATCATGTCCAGGAGAGCCGTTCCTTCTTCAATCAGATTAAGTTTTCCAGTCACGGCCAGGAGTGTTGTTCCCTTTGTAATCCAGAGGAGTTTTCCCATCCCAGCCTGGAGAACCATTCCTCCTCCTATGGATAGTAAATCCCTAACCTCGACTCCTGTATTCTGGTGGTCATCCGCTCCAGAGCGCCCTTCAGTGTCCGCTCCTCCAGAACGCCCTCCAGTGTTCGCTCCTTCAGAGCGCCCTCCAAAGCTCGCCCCAGGGTTTTCCGAACAGCTGGCACTACCATGGCCTCCCAAACAGCCAGCGCCTCCCTGGCTCCCTGAGTGGCTGGCACCTCCCTGGTCACTTGAACTGTCGGAGCCACACGGGAGGTGTCCTAACCTGCAAACACCACCCTATTCACCTGTCCGTTACCTGACCTATTTTATAAAATCTGTAAATATGCATTTCTCTCTAAAGGCGCGCCCATTGAGGAGATGGTGGGTCAGGATTGTCATCTTTATCTTTGCGACACAGACTCAGAAAACACTAATTTATTAATAAATAATTAAAATTTCTCCTTACTATTTTCCCCCGACACATTCATGGTAATTACTTTTGTTGGGGCTTTGCGGCATGCTTAGCCTATTGCATGCAATTTTTGTCCACTGCATATGACCAATTGACTCACTGTTTGCTGTGGTAATCAAATCAAAACTCTTCCAAAATGCAGCTTTTCCTGAAGCATTGGGAACTTTTAGTAACTCCTTACACTCCAACTTCTCCCTGAACCTCCACATCCTCAACTGTCACTTGTATGCTAATGCATGCATACACATTGCGTATTGCATAGGCGATGTAGCCTATAAAATTTTATAATCAATATAACAAGCCTATGTGTGCTCTGTGCGTATATGGGCACAATAAAAGGAGATTAGCTAAATGAGCCCGAGTCTGACCTGAGCCCGATCTGTAAAAAAAAAAAAATAAAAAAATGGGCAGAGCCAGGCCCGAATGGACTCAGTGTCCGACGGGCTTGCAGACCTCTATCTCAGGTGACTGTTTTGGTGTCTGTTGCATATGGCACACTGAGATATAATTTTCTCTATTTGAGCTGACATACCTGGCTAGTAAATAGTACCATGCCTAGGAGTGATTTATGAACTCTATCTAACATTTCCTTTCTCAGCTGAAGTGGTATGGTGAGAAATTATATTAGTGGAACATCCTCTGCAACATCAATGGTTTTTGATGGAGCAGCTCCTTAAAGATACTCTCCAGTAGCTTATGATCACTTTCTACTTGTACTTCCCCACCATAGACATACTGATGGAATGTCTCACATCTGAAAACAATGGCTGAATCAGCTGTGAGTACATGAACAATGTTCCTGATCTTTGAGCAATGATGTTCTGATCTGGCATTTCTTTTTGTTTCATTTGAGATTGTTTCATTCACTTGTGATCCATATGCTACTGGTCTCTGATCTTGTGGTAAGACCACTCCTATGCATTGATCTATCCAGTACTGCTCTGAAGCAACTACCTGAAGGGTGCAAGAACTTGGCAAAATACTGCAGCATATTCAGAAATGTCTGTAGAGCTTGTTTGTCTTTTTATTCATTTTCCCTCCAGGGCAACTGGAATTATTTGTATAGCATGAACTAGTTGGGTGAAGGGTGGATCCAACTGAATGTGATGCTATCTTGGCATGCGTGCTAGACTACTGAATAGATCTTCACATTCTTTTAGTGTGTTGTTGTCAAACTTTCATTTCATGTACTCTTTTTATCATGCCTAATGCTTGACATTTGACTCTTCCTTATATTGCAGGAGTGTCTTTGAAATTGAATTCTGTGCTTTTGTCCCTTATACACACAGATCAGCAGCTTCTGGCCCACTGGTGACATCTAGTGTCCTGTTTAAATGCAACTTACTTTTAGCTTGAGTTTCTCTGACCACTTCTCTTTATCCTTCTGCATTTCTGTTGTCACAGCTTGTATGCTTTTTACTTGTATGCCATCTGAACTTCTTCAGTTTGCTCACGTGTGCTTCTCTTAGTTTTAATTTTCAATTCTGCCCATTTTTTTGCAAAGTGGTTCTTTTTATTGCACAATTTACATTTTGTGTACATTTCACACAATCTGCTGCATTTCGTGTCTTCATTTAATTCACAATAAACTTCTATTTGCTTAGTCTTAGTTTGTTCTTTGTTGACTGATTTTGTGCATGTATTTATTCATTGAGTGCTTTGGATTAGCACATACATTTTGTCTTTCTTGTTGTCTTGACATTCAATAATATTGCAAATTTTTATAGCCCCTTTACCTGCAACATGCACATTCTGGACTTTGCAATGCCATTAGCCTTAAGAAATTAGTCATTTTTTTTAATCCAAACCTTCCAGTTTTTAGCAAGATTTCCTTGGAGAGAAAAGTATCCCATCATTTATCATGTGGCAGACTCATCTCCCAATAAATCAGTAAATAAGGCTTTTCAATAAAATATAAAAGGGGCATTTAAACTGTGCTTGGCTAGGTGTGAACTTTGAATTGGAATAGTCATCAGGCAGCTAGGTGCACAAAAAAACAAGTTCAGACAATATTGAGAAACAGCTTATGATATTCCATGACATTAGCAAAAATGCATGTATATAACATATTGACGTATATTCAAATGAGAACCCATGGGAGAAAGATGACTGAAAGACTGAAAGGGAGAACCACAATGTTCAGAAAGGGTTTCAACTGCAGTTTTCTGAATGTTTCCTCATCTGTTTGCCCTGTTTTGACCAATTCTTTATAGCTGTGTTTTACAGTGAATTCATTGTCAAACTCCAAAATTTGTTTATTTTTAATCATTAATAGTTTGCTCTTATTTTACATTTATATTTTATTTACAAAACATTTTAGTTTGTATTTTTGGTAACAAATTATAATAACTTTCATTAATAAATCATTAATAAACACTATAGCGCTTAACAGACCATTTTTAATGTAAACTGAAATACTTAAAAATGTCTATACTTTCTGTTCATATGATCATGCACTTTCAATAAATAAATAAATAAAATCTTCAAATGATTTTTACAGATGTTAACAATGATTAAAGGCTTCACTGATAAATCATTAACAAACATAATGCTTAACTGATCATTATTTAATGCTTAAAAATGACAATAAACTTTCTGTTCATATGATCATGCACTTTTAAAGGGGTCATATGATGCTTTTTTTAAGATGATTATTTTGTGTATTTGGTGTAACAGAATATGGTGACATGCTTTAATGTTCAAAAAACACATTATTTTTCAAATACTGTACATTATTGTAGGTCCTCTATGCCCCGCCTCTCTCAAACGCGTCGTTTTCTATGAAGTCCCTCCTTCTGACAAGAGCAGTCTACTCTGATTGGCCAGCTGACCCAGTGCATTGTGATTGCCCGAACATCGCATGCACTCGTCGGAAATGTAATGCCTATCGCAAGCAGTTTTAGCATTTAAAACTTGGTTTGACTATCCATAAATATAATTTCGGATAGTCACAATTGTAATTTGGATAGTCATAATTATAATTCGACTAGTCACAATGACAATTAGAGATTTCTTCAATTATAATTGCACTAGTAAGAAATCGGATTAGAGATATCTCTAAATACTTTATGACTAGTCAAAACTCCATTTAAGATATCTGTAATTACTTTATAGATATCTTCAACAGACGCGTCATACATCCGCAAATGTAATTAGAGATATCTCCAATTCAGTTTCGACTAGTCACAATTATAGTTTAAGATATCTGAATTGCAATTGCTCCTAGTCGAATTGCTGTTGTGTGACGTCAGAATAAATTTACTCAGCTCCTCCCCGCCTACTCTGCTAACTGCTAAGAATATAATAAAAGTCTGCTTTTGTTGTCACAGAGAGAAAAAGCTACTGGATGAAGTGCTTCATGGATTATTAAATAAATCTGGATGCAGCCTTGTGTGGTAAAAGTTCTCCAGCGTGCATGTGTGTATAGCGCTGTGTTTTAATTGAATCATGTTGTAAAATAGACCAAATGCAGTGTAATGTTCAATAAAGGCAGAAAATCACAAACTGATCGTCTGAATTTATTTATTATATATTTAGATAATGAAAAACAATGTTTGTTTATTTATTTATTTATTTAAAGAAAGATAGGCCTACCTTAAAAGAATGAAGGTAGGCCTAATTTGCAGATTTTATCTTACCATTCATTCTGACTTTTTTTCCCTCAGAATTGCGATAGCTATATAGACAATGCGAGATTATATATATATATATATATATATAATAACTGAGATAAAAGAGTAGCTATTTCTTTATTTCTTTATTAATTTATTTATTTAGTGGCAGAAACGAGCTTCCATAAAAAGACCACAAGGTAGGACTATTGTATTGTATTATAGCAAGAGATCCATGATGATGATATTCTGCTGTGTTCAGTGATGAGCGCCAATGTATTCTTTTAGGCAGCGGCTATTTGCACTAGGTGTAAATAGCATATTTTCTTAGCGATAGATGCTATTTACACTAAGTGCAAATAGCAATAAATTCTCTTTACACTAAGTGAAAATAGCAGTATTTTTTTTTTTTTACGATGTGCCATTTACACTAAGTGCAAATAACTATAGATTATATTTACACTATGTTAAAATAGCAAGATTTTCTGCTATGTATACTACTTATTTCAAATAGTGGCAATTATCTGCACCTCAGTAACGTAGTAGATTATAAAACAGTACGCAATAATAACTTGGTGAGTGTAACTGATCATTTTAATTCAAATTTTTAAATGGATGCCACCTTACTGGGACAATAAAGCCCTCCCTACACCAACCCTAACCCTACCAAATATTTATTTTCAACTTCTTAATTATTTCCTTAATTTTTATTGAAAATAAATGCCTTTCCGATACGATATGAGATTTGAAAAAGGAGAAAAATGTTTGGCAAAAGGCGGACGTGAGGCTTATACATGTGTTCGTTTGTAAATAAAGGCTAACAAAATTTAATCCACAGCACACACGTCTCAACATTACGATATAAAACAGGACAAAAGCCTATTTAAGTCCTCTCTGTATAGCCTACCACTTTTACACATGCTTGCAGCTACATTTTTATTTCCATACTTTTGTATTACTTCTGTATAAAACAGTTTAAAATCACCCAAAGACGCAGGACCTTTATTATACAACTCTTAGACAAAACTGCGGATGACAACAGTTTCCAAGCTAGGATTGGTGAAATAAAATGTTTAAGGTGGGGCTCAACAAAGGTGTATTTGCATGCACATTGTAGATATCTATAAACGTATTTTGACTAGTCAAATTGTCAAATTGTCAAAATTAATTCTAGATATCTACATTGCAATTAAGCCTAGTCACAAAGCTAAATGCAGATATCTCTAAATATAATTCTTCCTAGTCAAAAATCTGATTTGGATATCCATAATTAAATTGCAGATATATTTAAATGGGTTTTGACTAGTCATAATTCCAATTCAAGATATCTTTAAATATGATTTGCCTAGTCAAAATTCCAATTCAAGATATCTACAACTGTAATTTGACTAGTCATGAATGAATTGCAGATATCTACAATTGTATTTTGGATATCTTAAAAATTTTTGAATTAAAGATATCTTAAATTGTATTTTGACTAGTCAAATCATATTTAAAAGATATCTTGAAGTGGGATTACGACTAGTCAAAACTCATTTGAAGATATCCTAGTTTGAGCTCCGTCACGTTATTCTCTATCTTCTATTTTTTATTGTTGAAATCTATTTTATACACCATCATTTTCGTTTCTATAACGTGTGAATATATCCTCTATCGTATTCTACAACAAAAACAATCAGAGCGCCTTGTTATCACTAGTTTTATTTTGATTTCCCGAGTCCGCTAGTAGCTTATAGCCCATTAGCATCACCAGCGTGGTTGTCGCTAAACCCGCGTGCATCGCTAATACTCTATTCACACACATTACAATTGCTTTACTCACTGTTACTTGCTTTAATGGCGGATGTTTGTCTACCTTTGAGTGCAGGTGACGACACGTTCGAGCTGCATTCGGAGTTGGAGGCCGTGGAGAAGCAGATTCGGGTCCTGGAGCAGAGGCAGTCCCAGCTGAGAGAGCGGAGAGCCGCGCTGGAAACCTCCCGGGCTGACGCTCACAAGTCCAGGGTAAGTATACAGCGCGCTGCTAACAGTCCCACCACCTCCACCCCGTGTGTTTCTCTGCACAGGCCCGGTGCACCCAGGACGCGATCTGCCCAGATGTCCTTCACGCCGGCGCCGGGACACCACGGACCCTGGGTGCATCCGCAGCGGAGGACGCGAGCCAGGCCCCGGGCGACGACTTCTCCCCCTCCGGTCTTCGAGATCTCCACACGGAACCGCTTCTCTCCCCTCCGCGAGACGGAACGCGACTCTGTGATCGTCGGAGACTCCATCGTCCGACACGTCCGTGCTACGTTAGCCGAAGGTAAAGTGCACACTCACTGTCTCCCTGGTGCTCATGTTATCGATGTTTCTGCGCAGATACCCGCGATCCTGAAGGCCGACGAGAGCCCCAGAGCGGTCGTGCTTCACGCCGGGGTTAACGACACCACGCAGCGGCAGACGGAGACGCTGACTTCAGGAGCCTGATCGAGACGGTTCGCAGCACGACGCCCGCGGCGACGATCATCGTGTCAGGACCGCTGCCCACGTATCGACGAGGACACGAAAGGTTCAGTAGACTTTTTGCTCTAAATGAATGGTTATTGTCATGGTGTAAAGAACAGAAAACTGCTCTTTGTTAATAATTGGAATCTTTTCTGGGAGCGACCTAGGCTTTTTCGCGCTGATGGCCTGCACCCCAGCAGAGTCGGAGCAGGACTGCTGTCGGACAACATCTCCAGGACTCTAAGCTCCATTTGACTAGTAAGCCAATTCTCAAATAACTGCTATGATGGCTTTTGTTCTACCCACTTAAATAGAAGTACTTGCGCTGTCCAATCTATTAAGACTGTGTCTGTTCCCCGAATAGTGAGGTCAAAATATAAATTTAATGTAGGATCTAGAAAAAATCTTATCGTGATTAAACCAGAAAAAACGTAAAATAAATGAACAAAAAACATTTTTAAAGTTTGGGCTCATAAACATTAGATCACTCACACCCAAAGCAGTTATTGTAAATGAAATGATCACAGATAATAGTTTTGATGTACTCTGCTTGACTGAAACCTGGCTAAAACCAAATGATTATATTGGTCTAAATGAGTCTACTCCATCAAACTACTGTTATAAACATGAGCCCCGTCAGACTGGTCGTGGGGGAGGTGTTGCAACAATATATAGTGATATTCTTAGTGTTACCCAGAAAACAGGATACAGGTTTAAATCATTTGAAATACTTATGCTTAATGTTACACTGTCAGATATGCAAAAGAAATCTATCGTATCTCTTTCTCTGGCTACTGTGTATAGACCACCAGGGCCATATACAGAATTCCTAAAAGAATTTGGAGATTTCCTCTCAGACCTGTTGGTTACCTCTGATAAAGCGCTAATTTTCGGAGATTTTAACATTCATATTGATAATACAAATGATGCATTAGGACTTGCGTTTACTAACTTATTAAACTGTTTTGGAGTAAAGCAAAATGTCACCGGGCCCACTCATCGTTTTAATCATACGCTAGACTTAATTATATCGCATGGAATCGATCTTACTGACATAGATATCGTACCTCAAAGTGATGATGTTACTGACCATTTCCTTGTATCGTGCATTCTGCGTATTAATAATAATAACTATATAGCTTCGCGTTATCGTCCGGGCAGAACTATTGTTCCAGCCACCAAAGACAGATTCGCAAATAACCTGCCTGATTTATCTCAACTGCTCTGTGTACCCATAAATACACATGAACTAGACAAAATGACTGGCAACATGGGCACTATCTTCTCTAATACATTACAAGCTGTTGCCCCCATCAAATTGAAAAAGGTTAGAGAAAAACGTACTGTGCCATGGTACAACAGTAACACAGTGGCTAGATTAACAAATAACCAGACGCCACCCGATCTAAATATTCCCTCACAGTTAAATAGTAATGACTTTATGAATTTCTTCACTGATAAAATAGATAACATCAGAAATACAATAACAAATGTAGATTCTACAGCGTCTAATACTTTAGGTTTATCTATCGCACCCCAAAGATAAACTGCAGTGCTTTACAACTATAGGACAGGAAGAGCTAAATAAACTTATCACTGCATCTAAACCAACAACATGTTTATTAGATCCTGTACCCACTAAATTACTGAAAGAGTTGTTAACTGTAGCAGAAAAACCGCTTCTCAATATTATTAAACTCGTCGTTATCTTTAGGTCACGTCCCAAAACCATTCAAGCTGGCGGTTATTAAGCCTCTTATTAAGAAACCACAACTAGATCCTAGTGAACTGGCAAATTACAGACCCATTTCAAATCTTCCATTTATGTCTAAAATTTTAGAAAAAGTTGTGTCTGCTCAATTGTGCTCCTACCTGCAAAAAAATGATCTCTATGAAGAATTTCAGTCGGGTTTCAGGCCCCATCATAGCACAGAAACTGCACTTGTTAAAATTACAAATGACTTGCTTCTTGCATCAGACCAAGGCTGCATCTCATTGCTAGTTTTACTTGATCTTAGTGCTGCGTTTGACACCATAGATCACGACATACTCATAGATAGATTACAAAACTATACAGGTATCCAAGGGCAGGCTTTAAGATGGTTTAGATCCTACCTGTCCGATCGCTACCACTTTGTTTATCTAAATGGGGAGTCATCTCATTTATCACCAGTAAAATATGGAGTGCCACAAGGATCTGTCCTAGGTCCTCTGCTATTTTCAATATACATGTTGCCCCTTGGTAATATCATTAGAAAATACGGGATTAGTTTCCACTGTTATGCTGATGATACTCAACTATATATCTCAACAAGACCAGGTGAAACTTCTAAATTATCTAAGCTAACAGAGTGTGTTAAAAATGTAAAAGATTGGATGACCAATAATTTTCTCCTATTAAATTCAGATAAGACAGAGATATTACTTATTGGACCAGAAAACATTACACAGAATCTCGTAGATTACAATTTGCAACTAGACGGATGTACTGTTACTTCCTCTACTGTAAAAAATCTGGGTGTTATATTAGACAGTAACTTGTCTTTTGAAAATCATATTTCCCATGTTACAAAAACAGCATTCTTCCATCTTAGAAACATTGCCAAGCTACGAAACATGTTACCTGTTCCTGATGCAGAAAAGCTAATTCATGCATTCATGACCTCTAGACTGGACTATTGTAATTCACTGCTAGGTGGTTGTCCTGCATCCTCAATAAACAAGCTACAGGTAGTCCAAAATGCAGCGGCTAGAGTCCTTACCAGGTCAAGAAAATATGATCATATTACCCCAATACTACAGTCTCTGCACTGGCTACCTATTAAGTTCCGTATCAGTTACAAAATATTATTACTTACTTATAAGGCCCTTAATGGCTTAGCTCCTGCGTACCTAATAGTCTTCTACCACGCTACAACCCATCACGCTCCCTAAGGTCACAAAACGCTGGACTTTTGATAGTACCTAGGATAGCAAAGTCCACTAAAGGAGGTAGAGCTTTTTCGCATTTGGCTCCCAAACTCTGGAATAGCCTTCCTGATAATGTTCGGGGCTCAGACACACTCTCTCTGTTTAAATCTAGATTAAAAAACACACCTCTTTGAACAAGCATTCAAATAATGCATCTCATAATTTTGGACTGCAGTTATATCTGATCAAATGTGCATTATTATTCTTTAGCTTGGGTTAAACGAATTAATTTTACTGGGCTGGAACAGCAGCTACGCTAATTATGTCTCTATTTGTTTCTCTGCTTTGCCACGGGATTTACATCCCGTGGTAACTAGGATTTACACAAGCTCCAGTCTGGATCCAGAACACCTGAGAAGAGATGATGCCAGCCCCTCAGAGGACCTCAGATGATGCTAACCCAGAGACAACATACAGAACTACCACATTTTGCTATAAGTTGGATTGCATAATTGCTGTTAATAGTGTTAATCGTCTGTTTGTTTACGTCTTTTTATTGATTTTTCTGAACATTTCTGCTATATGCACATGAAATGACAGTCACCCCTGATAAGCTACTACTAAATATTGTAGAAACTTAATTTTCTGTAAAGTTGCTTTGTAATGATTTGTATCGTAAAAAGCGCTATACAAATAAACTTGAATTGAATTGAATATCTCTAATTGAATTATCACTAGTCAAATTGTAATTTGAGATATCTCTAATTAGAATTTTGACTAAGCAAATCATATTTAAAGATATCTTGAATTGGAATTACGACTAGTCAAAACTAATTTGAAGATATCTGCAAATATTTTTCAATGGAAGTCAATGGAAGAGTATGACTAGTCATAATAACATTGTAGATATCTGGAATGTGTGTTATGACTAGTCAGAATGACATTGTAGGTATCGTCAATGCATATTACGACTAGTCACAATCACATTGTAGATATCTTAATTCCAATTACGACAAGTCATAATTGCAATATAGATATCTGGAATTACAATTGTTACTATCCGAAATTATATTTATGGATAGTCAAAAACAAGTTTTAAATGCTAAAACAGCTTGCGATAAATGCCCCTTTCCATAATCGCGAGCTTCAACACTGCATGACAAGGTGCGTTTCCGGACTGTTCACGTCAGCGCACGAACCCGTAAATGGAACGTTTCGGGCAGTTTCCGTCTATGTGCTCTGGCGTTTATGACTTCTGGACTGTCAGAAATGGACTGTTTTGTGTGCGGCAGTTTTCCAGTCCGCTCACTAACGCGATAAACTCCCAGACACGGACGGAAATGTTTACTCACTCACCAGTAAATCCACGTACATCCCTGTGCATGAAAAGTAAAGTCTCCGCAAAATCCAGGGTACAAGCAGTTGCATCTCCATAAATGGACACTCATGTCTCAGTAAATGTCTATAAATTACTGTACACTTAATGTGTTTTAAATGCTTCGGGCCTTCTATACAAAAATGCGTCGTATGCGCTTATAAAAACAGTCAACAAAGCCACAAACACAAGGCATCAACAAAACTCAATTTTTATTTTTCAGCAAATGCAAGACTGCAAACATTTCCGTCAGGACCACTTGAGTCAAAAATACCATAGACAATTCTTTTAGTTAAATTTTAATATTTTTTATTTGCTTGATTGTTAAAGTTACATTTGGCGGTATGGCTCTGAGTTACCCATCCCTTCATGAGGTCCATGAAAGCTAGTCAGGGAACAGCAGCAGCTTCTGGGAACAATCTCCCATTTAAAACTGGGAAAGCAGCAAATAAATTCCCCCCCAAAAAGACCATACCAGGCAATCATCCCTGGCTCTTCATACTAAATTGAAGAGCCAGCAGAGGATCAAAATAAGCGTTTCAAAAAGCCAATCTTATTTAGTAAAAAGAATAAGATAATAGATCAACATGAAGCAAGCAAGAGGAATGAAGCTATAGCTAATGAAGCTGTAATTAAATAAGACCATTAGTTACTGAAGCAATATTTATTTCAACTACAGGTCACAAGAATCACTCATAGCTTTCTGAGCCTCAAGGATGGCTCGAGTATCTGACCGGAGTTACCATTCATAAGCTGCCCAAGACCATCTTCCCATAGCTTTAAGGGTAGAAACGGGAGTAGAGGAAGCTGCAGTTGTAGCAGCCCCTATGCGCAATGAATGAGCCGAATAACACTCTGGGGGAAGCCTGCAGTATTGACAATGCAGACGGAAAGGGATGCAAACCAGGCTCTGGACATAGGCTTTCCCTTCTCCGTTGTAAATAATGGGTCCTCCAGACGAGCTTGTGGACGACTCCTCAGATAAGCCAACATAGACGATAGAGGACAAAAAGCAGAGTTATTTTCAGAAACATAAACAAAAAGATCCTTCCCTGTTCCTATCAGTTTTTGAGTGCTTTAGAAATATGGTGAAGTGGTGAGAAAAAAATTTAAACATCAGATAATGTGAGGTCATGTGACAGATTGAAGGAATCCGAGCGTGTTGAAAACTTGCCACCTCTAGGAAAGCCATAACAAAACAGATTCTAAAATCATATCAGAATAAATCCCAAAGCATCCCTCTCTCAGACGTGATATTGATTTTTTCAAAAGTGGAAGTGTGAGAGGGAGACGTTGATCATTGCCTTTAGGTTTCTCTATTTTAAGTCCATTAAGCAGGAGATGAATTGATGAATTTTCGAGCAAGCTGATGGTGGATGGATCCAAGCATTGTAGGTGGAATTGGATGCCGGCGATCATACTTTTGATGGATAAAGGCTGCATTTTACAGGACTCAAAACAGTGGACTATAAAAGCACTAACATATGAAACATTGACAGGAAGTATATTTACAGAGAAGGTGGCACAGAAAGAACCAAAAAGAGGCCAAGCAGTGTCATACATTTTTAATGTCGAAGTTGCTAGACCACTGCGCATGTACTTGGCTGCTGAATGTAAATAAGATTGAAAGGGTCATGTCTAATCTATTACGATTTGGCTGAAAGGAGGGCAGACCAAGCTGGCTGACGCTGAACCTGGACACAGGAGGTGGAATTTCTAAAATTCAAATCGAGAAAGAGAATCAGCAATTTGATTGTTTAAGCCTGGAATGTGAGCAGCTCGAAAAATGAAGATATCCATGACAGATAACCAAGTAAGGCGCCTGACGAATCTGTTGATAAAATGAAACTGATGATCGACCTTTGTTAATAATATTAACAGTTGCCTCATTGTCGCAAAAAACACAATTTGTTTTCTAGACCATTGTTTACCCCACAGAATACCAGCCTAGCACTATGGGATATAATTCCAACAGAGCAGTGGACATGTTAATATCAGGCATGGATAGCAGCTCCTTTGGCCATTTACTAGCAAACCACTGACCATTAAAAAAACCCCAAAACCGACAGAAGGCGCAGCGTCTGTATGCAAATTAAGGGCTGCAGAAGACTCCAGATCATCATAATGAAAAATAGAAATGCCATTCCTATTTTCAAGGAGCAAAGACCAGAACCTGAGATCTGATCTGCAGCCTGCATCTAAGGTAACTATGTCCTTAAGATTTTTAACTGATTTGGATAGATCGAGGAGTCTGGCAATAAAAGACCTGCCTTGGGGAATTACATGCATCCCGAAATTAAGATGGCCTAGTAAAGAAACCAAATCTCTTTTTGAAACTGATATGGACATCTGAGCATTTCTCATGATTCTCGGATGCGATTTAATTTCTCATGGGGCAACCAGGCTTGCATTAGATCTAATGTAATGCCTAAAAACTTTAAGAGGGCCTAAAGATTTTTCCTCAGAAAGGGGAACACCTAAATCAGCAAAAGTTCAACCAAGCCACAAACACAAGGCATCAACAAAAACTCAATTTTTTATTTTTCAGCAAATGCAAGACTGCAAACATTTCCGTCAGGACCACTTGAGTCAAAAATACCATAGACAATTCTTTTAGTTAAATTTTAATATTTTTTTTATTTGCTTGATTGTTAAAGTTACATTTGGCGGTATGGCTCTGAGTTACCCATCCCTTCATGAGGTCCATGAAAGCTAGTCAGGGAACAGCAGCAGCTTCTGGGAACAATCTCCCATTTAAAACTGGGAAAGCAGCAAATAAATTCCCCCCCAAAAAGACCATACCAGGCAATCATCCCTGGCTCTTCATACTAAATTGAAGAGCCAGCAGAGGATCAAAATAAGCGTTTCAAAAAGCCAATCTTATTTAGTAAAAAGAATAAGATAATAGATCAACATGAAGCAAGCAAGAGGAATGAAGCTATAGCTAATGAAGCTGTAATTAAATAAGCCCATTAGTTACTGAAGCAATATTTATTTCAACTACAGGTCACAAGAATCACTCATAGCTTTCTGAGCCTCAAGGATGGCTCGAGTATCTGACCGGAGTTACCATTCATAAGCTGCCCAAGACCATCTTCCCATAGCTTTAAGGGTAGAAACGGGAGTAGAGGAAGCTGCAGTTGTAGCAGCCCCTATGCGCAATGAATGAGCCGAATAACACTCTGGGGGAAGCCTGCAGTATTGACAATGCAGACGGAAAGGGATGCAAACCAGGCTCTGGACATAGGCTTTCCCTTCTCCGTTGTAAATAATGGGTCCTCCAGACGAGCTTGTGGACGACTCCTCAGATAAGCCAACATAGACGATAGAGGACAAAAAGCAGAGTTATTTTCAGAAACATAAACAAAAGATCCTTCCCTGTTCCTATCAGTTTTTGAGTGCTTTAGAAATATGGTGAAGTGGTGAGAAAAAATTTAAACATCAGATAATGTGAGGTCATGTGACAGATTGAAGGAATCCGAGCGTGTTGAAAACTTGCCACCTCTAGGAAAGCCATAACAAAACAGATTCTAAAATCATATCAGAATAAATCCCAAAGCATCCCTCTCTCAGACGTGATATTGATGATTTTTTCAAAAAGTGGAAGTGTGAGAGGGAGACGTTGATCATTGCCTTTAGGTTTCTCTATTTTAAGTCCATTAAGCAGGAGATGAATTGATGAATTTTCGAGCAAGCTGATGGTGGAGGGATCCAAGCATTGTAGGTGGAATTGGATGCCGGCGATCATACTTTTGATGGATACAAGGCTGCATTTTACAGGACTCAAAACAGTGGACTATAAAAGCACTAACATATGAAACATTGACAGGAAGTATATTTACAGAGAAGGTGGCACAGAAAGAACCAAAAAGAGGCCAAGCAGTGTCATACATTTTTAATGTCGAAGTTGCTAGACCACTGCGCATGTACTTGGCTGCTGAATGTAAATAAGATTGAAGGGTCATGTCTAATCTATTACGATTTGGCTGAAAGGAGGGCAGACCAAGCTGGCTGACGCTGAACCTGGACACAGGAGGTGGAATTTCTAAAATTCAAATCGAGAAAGAGAATCAGCAATTTGATTGTTTAAGCCTGGAATGTGAGCAGCTCGAAAAATGAAGATATCCATGACAGATACCAAGTAAGGCGCCTGACGAATCTGTTGATAAAATGAAACTGATGATCGACCTTTGTTAATAATATTAACAGTTGCCTCATTGTCGCAAAAAACAATTTGTTTTCTAGACCATTGTTTACCCCACAGAATACCAGCTAGCACTATGGGATATAATTCCAACAGAGCAGTGGACATGTTAATATCAGGCATGGATAGCAGCTCCTTTGGCCATTTACTAGCAAACCACTGACCATTAAAAAAACCCCAAAACCGACAGAAGGCGCAGCGTCTGTATGCAAATTAAGGGCTGCAGAAGACTCCAGATCATCATAATGAAAATAGAAATGCCATTCCTATTTTCAAGGAGCAAAGACCAGAACCTGAGATCTGATCTGCAGCCTGCATCTAAGGTAACTATGTCCTTAAGATTTTTAACTGATTTGGATAGATCGAGGAGTCTGGCAATAAAAGACCTGCCTTGGGGAATTACATGCATCCCGAAATTAAGATGGCCTAGTAAAGAAACCAAATCTCTTTTTGAAACTGATATGGACATCTGAGCATTTCTCATGATTTCTCGGATGCGATTTAATTTCTCATGGGGCAACCAGGCTTGCATTAGATCTAATGTAATGCCTAAAAACTTTAAGAGGGCCTAAAGATTTTTCCTCAGAAAGGGGAACACCTAAATCAGCAAAAGTGTTTTAAAGCCGAAATGCATCTTTCTGGCTTTGCATTTTTATAATCCACCAGCAAAAAATTGTCTCAAAGATGGATCACGTGCGGTAATTTGCAGTTATTAAGGAGAATCCAACATAGCGCCTCTGATAGTGTATCAAATATTTTTGGACTACTGCGACAGCCGAAAGGTAGCCTGACTGAAAAATATAATTTTGCCCTCCATTTGATGCCAAATAAATGCCACTGCGATGGATGTAAAGGCATAACTTTAAAGGAATCTGAAATATCTGCCTTTGCGAGCCATGCACCCCTACCTGCCATTTTTATTAATTTAATTGTGTCATCAATAGTTGCGTAAAACAGAGAAAACGGAGCTAGAGGAATAAGACTGTTGATACTTTGAGCAGCGTCATTATGAGGGGCAGACAAGTCAAAAATTAAGCGCTTCTTCCCTGAATATTTTCGAGTAGTGATCCCTATGGGGTTAATCCGAAAAATTGAGAAAGGAGACTTATCAAAAGGCCCAATCAGGAATCCTTTAACTTATCTTTTCAACAAAATATCGACAATTTCAGGTTCTTTTACAGCAGAAAGCAAATTATTACAGGAAAAAGACAGTCCTGGAAAACAACCTTGAATAAGTCCAGTTATTAAATAATTGACGAAGCAGCGGTAAGGGTGATTTCTCAGTGCCTGTCCCAGCTTTGGAATATTGACTGGGGTTGATGGCTTTATTTCTTTTTTTCCTTTTTCATAAAGTGGGTTCGTCTTGGGCACACAGATTTTGGGTGGCCGTCCCCGCAGTAACTACAAGCATGAACATATTTACAATTATAGAATTTGCAAACATTTTCATTAAAATTATAGCACAACGGAGTAGCAAATGGTGTTACCTGAGAGTCAACAGTTTGAAAGCCAGGCTTAGAGGGTGGAGGAGACACAGATTTTGGGCATAGATTGAGAGTGTGAGAATGAGAACCACAGATTGAGCAAGAGAGAGCTTGATGACCAGTGAAGTGTCTGCTTATGAGGGTTAAGTCGACTACAGACCAGTCCAATCTCTGATTGAAACATTGAATAAACATAGAAGCTTTTGCAGAGAATGACTTATGAGAGTCATAGAAGTGAGTTCCTCCATAAGTCAAAGCCAAGTCAGAAATAATTGCTAAATATGTGTCCAGCTCGGCTCTACGAGACAGATAGATTTCGCATATGACATCTCTGTAAACCCCAAATGCCACGTTAAATTCAGCTAATGTTAACATTTTGGAAAGCCGGGGATCGCTGTCTTTAAGCATAACAGATACATCACCGCAGTCAACAACACGCTTCTCACTCATTTCTTACCACAGCAATATTTTCACAAGATTAACATCATTACCTGCAATGATTTGGCTTCTCAACTGATAAGAAATCGCAGCAGCTGGCGGAAAGAATGGAGAGCCTGTAGACACTGGAACTGCACTTCCCATCGTTCTTCGTGGTATAGTCCCCGAATTGATGACGTCATCATCCTGCTGCTGAGTAAGCATGGGCAGCCGCGCCGGCGCCGTGGTCGATGAGGAGTTCTCAGCAAACGGGCCGGAGAAGAGAAGATTTGCAGAGGACTGAGGAGGAGGAAAATATGCTGCTGGGACATCAATTTTTTCACAGAGCAAAGCAAACAGTTCCTTATGCGTAGCTCCAGTCAGTGCCGGGATATCGTGTCTATACAAGGTTTCCAGTAACTTCGGCAGTGGCCAGTCAATGATGCCGGGAGGACTATATGATTTACTCACCAGGCGAGAGCTCCGACGGACAGAAGCGTTGCTTTTATCTTGAATTGCTTCCGCTGCTTGACTTATTTGTTGCTGGGATTCTTCAATGGATTCAATTTGCCATTGGTCTTCATCATTTGCGGCGGTGGTAGACATGGTCAGCAGTTGGGTGAGTACAGAAAAATATAAAAGTAATCTCATCTTATCTTATGCAAAAAGCTGCGCTCTTGCAAGCAATGCAGTGGAAGCAGCCAAGCAGCAGACTGAGAATGCATTTAAAAAGGGCGCCCTGTTTGAAAGGGACCAATTGAGTGCTTAGCAATCAGATCAGCTGTTAGGTCTGGGTATCAGTTAATAGCGGAGCTTGACTATGCGGCCTGCCTGAACGCTACAGTCGTGGCCAAAAGTTTTGAGAATTACATAAATATTGGAAATTGTAAAAGTTGCTGCTTAAGTTTTTATAATAGCAATTTGCATATACTCCAGAATGTTATGAAGAGTGATCAGATGAATTGCATAGTTCCGTCTTGCCATGAAAATTAACTTAATCCCAAAAAAAACCTTTCCACTGCATTTCATTGCTGTCATTAAAGGACCTGCTGAGATCATTTCAGTAATCATCTTGTTAACTCAGGTGAGAATGTTGACGAGCACAAGGCTCGTTATGTCAGGATGATTGGGTTAGAATGGCAGACTTGACATGTTAAAAGGAGGGTGATGCTTGAAATCATTGTTCTTCCATTGTTAACCATGGTGACCTGCAAAGAAACGTGTGCAGCCATCATTGCGGTGCATAAATATGGCTTCACAGGCAAGGATATTGTGGCTACTAAGATTGCACCTAAATCAACAATTTATAGGTTCATCAAGAACTTCAAGGAAAGAGGTTCAATTCTTGTAAAGAAGGCTTCAGGGCGTCCAAGAAAGTCCAGCAAGCGCCAGGATCGTCTCCTAAGGATTCAGCTGCGGGATCGGAGTGCCACTGTTGCGTTCATGGATGAGCCGAGACAGCGTACTGATCACACAGCATAGCAGGTACGGAACTGAACTTTATTGAACACTCGCACAGTGTCAAACCCCCTGCTTAGGGGCGTGGCTCACTCAGTAGCGATCTCACTAATCAGATATCACTACATCTCCCCTTCCCAAAACAATGAACTTTGTGAACCCAAGAGTGTTACTATTTGTGCAATAATAAACACACTGTAACCATTTTAACCAATTCTAAGCACATGCCATGCTTCTCTAATGTAAAAGAAAATTATTGCTTTAAGAACATCTTTTATCACATTTTGTCTTTCACATTACTGTACAATTTCAGTTTTTTTCTCTCTCTTTTACTGTTAACATTGTGTACTCCTTTTTTTTTTTTTTTTTTTTTTTAAGGAAGTCAGGGTGGACTACCTGGCACAGTGAGAGGATTATTCTGCCTCTGTGATCACCGGCCATGAACTAAAGGTTCATTCGTCTTGGTGGAACAGACAAACATCCCGACCTTGTGTAAGTTCCATGTTGGGTAGGTATGGCAGACTGCAAACTTGGAGATGGTTGACGGACTGTTGGCATCTGGCTGTCAGGTACGTGATCATCCTCAAATAACTCTGGCCAATCGACTGCTTGCTCCTTGTCTGTTTCAGGGTGGTGGAGTTGCACCAACGCCCGTCTGTTGCGTCGAATATTACCATCTGAGGTTTTCAAGACAAACGACCTTGGGGCCTGCTGTCTGATCACTTTCCCAGAGATAGCTTGGTCCCTAATCCAAACAGTCTGTCCAGGTTTCAGTGGTGACAGAAATCTAGCTCTATGTCTCTTATTGTATGAATTGCTTGTGCGAGCACGTAGACTGGATTCAAACTGTTTCAGTTTGTCTGTGTCTGGAAGTTTTGGTGTGAGAAGAGACGGCAGAGTTGGTAAGCCTGTTCTCAGTCTTCTGCCCATTGACAGTTCCGCTGGACTGTAGCCATTTGCAAGTGGTGTAGAGCGGTATGCAAGCAAAGCTTTGAATGGATCTGATGTTTTCCCCAAGAGCTTTTTGACCGTTTGTACCGCTCTTTCGGCTTCGCCATTTCCTTGTGGATACCGTGGGCTGCTTGTTATGTGCTTAAAGTCATACTCCCTCGAAAACTCCCTGATGTCGGCGCTGCTATATTGCGGCCCATTGACAGATATAAGTATCTCAGGCACCCCATTCAGTGCAAACACTGCTTTCAGATGTTCAATAATGGTTGCCGAGGAAGCTGATGACAATTTGCCCACATCGACATCTCTTGAATAGTAGTCTACTGTTAAAAGGTACTTTTTCCCCTTTAGTTCAAACAAGTCTGTAGCCGCTCTCTGCCATGGATACGATGGAAAGTCTGTAGGTTGTAGCGGTTCAACAGTCATCATGGAAGCCTTTCTACATTCATCACATTGTTGCACCATAGTTCGCAATTGGGAACTCAGGCTGGGCCACCACACAGACTGTCTTGCCCTTTAGCGACATTTTTCAATTCCTTGGTGTGCCTGATGAATGTGAAGCAGAACTGAACTTTGGAGTGAGGCAGGGATTATCAACCTTGTTCCATGTAGAAGCAGTCCGTCAAGGATGGAAATCATGTCTCTTTCCAACCAGTAAGGACTGAGTTTGTCATTGGCCTGCACCGTTCTCGGCCATCCATACTCATGGAACCTCATTACTTGGCTGCATAGAGGGTCTTTCTTTAACTCCTGTCGAATATCTAGGCGGCTCTTTGAAGCAGGGAAGCTTTTCCCGATTTGGAAGAGGTAAATATTTGTGTCTTCCATGAGAGTTGAGTCAGCATCCGTTACCTCACTCTTAGAGGGCATCCTTGAAAGCGTGTCTGGTGTTGTGAACTGTTTCCCTGGAACATGGCTGATCTCGTAAGAATATCTCATAAGTCTCATTCTGAACCTTTGCAGCCTTGGTGATAAATCATCCAGATGTTTTGTGCTCAGTAAGCTCAGAAGTGGCTTATGGTCCGTCTCGAGAAGGAAATGTTTCCCAATGAGATAGCAGCTGAAACGTTCACATGCCCAAACAAGAGCTAGCGTCTCCTTCTCTATTTGAGCATATCTCTGCTCCGTTGGAGTTAATGCTCTAGATGCATACGCAATGGGTTTCCATGCATTACTGGACTTTTAAAAAAATCACTCCTCCCAGACCAAAGGATGATGCGTCCGCTGCAACTTTAGTTTTCTTGCTCGGATCGAAGAGTGCTAAAGTTGGCATCGTGATAAGCTCTTTTTTTAGCAATGCGAATCACTCCTGCTGTGGTGCGTCCCAGGACCACAGACTTTTCTGTGAGAGGAGGTCTCGCAAGGGCTTTGTTTTCTAGGCCAGATCTGGAATGAACTTCCCTAATTGGTTCATCATTCCAAGAAAGCTGCGTACCTCAGACACATTGGTAGGTTCACGCATATTTTGAACTGCAGTCAGTTTGTCTGGATCGGGCTGGAATCCATCTGAGGACAGCTTGTGGCCTAAGAACTTGACTTCTGTCTTTGCAAATTCACACTTCTTTCTGTTAAGCGTTAGGCCAGCACTCTGGAGCAAAATTAAATCATCATCAATAATGAAACCATAAAACCAAACTATAACATACATATACAGGTCCTTCTAAAAAATTAGCATATTGTGATAAAAGTTCATTATTTTCCATAATGTAATGATAAAATTAAACTTTCATATATTTTTAGATTCATTGCACACCAACTGAAATATTTCAGGTCTTTTTATTGTTTTTTAATACTGATGATTTTGGCATACAGCTCATGAAAACCCAAAATTCCTATCTCAAAAAATTAGCATATCATGAAAAGGTTCTCTAAACGAGCTATTAACCTAATCATCTGAATCAACTAATTAACTCTAAACACCTGCAAAAGATTCCTGAGGCTTTTAAAAACTCCCAGCCTGGTTCATTACTCAAAACCGCAATCATGGGTAAAGACTGCCGACCTGACTGCTGTCCAGAAGGCCATCAATGACACCCTCAAGGGAGAGGGTAAGACACAGAAAGAAATTTCTGAACGAATAGGCTGTTCCCAGAGTGCTGTATCAAGGCACCTCTGTGGGAAGGAAAAAGTGTGGCAAAAAACGCTGCACAACGAGAAGAGGTGACCGGACCCTGAGGAAGATTGTGGAGAAGGACCGATTCCAGACCTTGGGGGACCTGTGGAAGCAGTGGACTGAGTCTGGAGTAGAAACATCCAGAGCCACCGTGCACAGGTGTGTGCTTTTGAACCAGAAACAGCGGCAGAAGCGCCTGACCTGGGCTACAGAGAAGCAGCACTGGACTGTTGCTCAGTGGTCCAAAGTACTTTTTTCGGATGAAAGCAAATTTTGCATGTCATTTGGAAATCAAGGTGCCAGAGTCTGGAGGAAGACTGGGGAGAAGGAAATGCCAAAATGCCTGAAGTCCAGTGTCAAGTACCCACAGTCAGTAGTGGTCTGGGATGCCATGTCAGCTGCTGGTGTTGGTCCACTGTGTTTTATCAAGGGCAGGGTCAATGCAGCTAGCTATCAGGAGATTTTTGGAGCACTTCATGCTTCCATCTGCTGAAAAGCTTTATGGAGGTGCCAGGTCAATTTTCAGCACGACCTGGCACCTGCTCACAGTGCCAAAACCACTGGTAAATGGTTTACTGACCATGGTATTACTGTGCTCAATTGGCCTGCCAACTCTCCTGACCTGAACCCCATAGAGAATCTGTGGGATATTGTGAAGAGAAAGTTGAGAGACGCAAGACCCAACACTCTGGATGAGCTTAAGGCCGCTATGGAAGCATCCTGGGCCTCCATAACACCTCAGCAGTGCCACAGGCTGATTGCCTCCATGCCACGCCACATTGAAGCAGTCATTTTTGCAAAAGGATTCCCGACCAAGTATTGAGTGCATAACTGAACATAATTACTTGAAGGTTGACTTTTTTTGTATTAAAAACACTTTTCTTTTATTGGTCGGATGAAATATGCTAATTTTTTGAGATAGGAATTTTGGGTTTTCATGAGCTGTATGCCAAAATCATCAGTATTAAAACAATAAAAGTACCTGAAATATTTCAGTTGGTGTGCAATGAATCTAAAATATATGAAAGTTTAATTTTTATCATTACATTATGGAAAATAATGAACTTTTTCACAATATGCTAATTTTTTGAGAAGGACCTGTATATTATATAAAATCTACTGTTGGGTAAGTACATTTTGTATTATTTGATTAACGTGCTTGTGTTTTACTTGTCTGACACGAAGGAACCGAGAGAAATGATCATTGGCAACTGAGATTCACTGAGTATGGCTAAAATTAGCTAACGTTAGTAGGCTAAAAGTTACTTATATTGATGTAATTTTTATTGGTACGCTTTAATTAACTATTCAGGGGACATCACAGCCCACCTGTCTTATCAGAAATGTCCTGTTCACTTTCTCAGTTACACACCTAGTTAAGGGTCTTTCTCAAGGGCATCACATTAAAGCACAACATCTTTTATACAATACAAATAAAATCTAATGCATGTTGCTCACCTTTTTCTAATGTTTCATTTATGATTCATTCATCTTGTTCAAAGTTTTTTTAATTTATTTTAGCTGTAGACCATAAAGATATTTTGAAAATAAGTAATGTCATTGGTCTCAAATTTTTTATTTTATTTATTTAAAAATAAATGTATTCTCTTCCCTCAGATGCTGCGAAGAGGTGGAGACTCTGAGATGGATGCAGCAAGGGCAGAACACCTGAAGCACGCTCCAGGAAGAGCTGAGGCTGGTGGATACAAGAAATGAGCCAAACAACTGTAATGTGTTTAAGGGATAGTTCATCCAAAAATGAAAAGAGTCATAATTTTCTCACCCTCTTGTTTCAAACCTGTATACCTTTCTATGTTCCGAACACAAAGATATTTGGAAGAATGTTTGTAACCAAGCAGATCTCACCTTCTTAACTATCATAATCATTTTTCCTACAATGGTAGTTAATGGGTTGTGAGATCTGCTTGGTTACAAACATTCTTCCAAATATCTTTGTGTTTATTAGACAGCTGCGTAAGTCAATGACAAGATTAATAAAGACATGATAAAAAGAAACAGTCTTTTAACATTCTAGTAGAAAACACGTTAACGCATTCTCAGAAATGTAATATTTGAATTCATGTTGGTTCTATACAGTTTAAAAAATAGAAAATAGAAATCACTTTTTATTCAGTGATGACCGTCATTAAATCATATTTCTGACGAAAATGGTAGGCTTGTAAACTTATTTCAGAAATCCAAAATGGATACAAAGATTACATTGAAAAACTAATTTTTAAACTAGATTTCTATAATCTTGAATATTCTTATTTGTCATTGTTCCAGTGAAGCAAACGTGAAAACAATATCGTCAGAACATAGAAAGGTATACAGGTTTGAAACATGAGGGTGAGTAAATGACAGAATTTTCATTTTTGGGTGTCCTATACTTTTATATGATAATTCAGTATTTTGTAATTTAGTATTTTAGTTTGCTTAACAGATGCTAAACTGTTAAATAACAATAAAATGTGCTAAATCAGAACATGCTTCTTTTTTTGCATATGTCCACAAATAATGTGTTCTTTTCTACACGTGATTAAAACATTTTATGGACGTTCAGGTCTGACTGGACCGATTTTGAACCTTTGTCAAGATGTTAAACCTCAAGACATAATTGATTGCCTTTTACGATGTTACACAGTGGGTGTGTGATCATTTTATATGCAGGCTTATACACTTAAACTATGCAGTAACGCATTTAAACATCCAGAAGACGACACATTTAGACGTGCAGAAAAGACGTCAAAGACGTCGGTTCAAATTTCATTTTGGAACTATTTTTCAACCATGACGGGACGTGTCGGATTAACGTCCAATAAACGTCAAAATACTTCCTAAGTCCTTTCATCGTTGGTCTTTTTGTACGTATATAAGATGTAATATTATATTTATGTTGTAGAAATATCTGAATATATGATGTGTTTCCCTGTGTTGAATAAGATGGCAGCACTTCAGTTTACCAGTGTTCATTCAGCTCTTCAGCTTCAGCACACGCAGCTTGTGCACAACAGTAATGCACAACATTAATAACTATAATTGGGAATGTCAAACAATATTATAAAGATAATATTACCGTAATAAAAAAAGTTGTGAATTATTTTAGTTTGTTTGCCGTGTTTCAGCGCGTTCAGAGCATGTCCACGACACATCTGACTATTCGGGTTGTAGTGCGGGTGCATTGCAATATTGGAAATACACTGTAAAAAAAAAAATCGTAAAATAACGGTAAAAAGTCTGGCAGCAAAGTTGCCAACCACTTACCGTCAAATTACAGTAAACAACCTTAAATTATTTTACAGAAAAATTTTGTTTTTTGAAAACGGATATTTACCGTAAACATTTTCTGTATTTTTACAGTCAAAGTGCTGTAGAAAAAAAAAAAAAAATCTCATAAAAAAAATCTCGGTTGAATGTTAAACGAATGTATAAATCTGTATAAAAACTTAAAATATTGCAGAAATACCTTAAAATTACATAATTAAAACAAAGACTTCTGTATTAATACAGTATTATTTGATATATTTTTAAGATAATCCAATCCTTCTACAAGAACTCCTTGTCAAAGTAAAGACTTTTCTATGTAAAACACATAGAAAATGTTGTATAATTACTTTCAGATACCTTAATTTAAAGCCCAATACCAGTATATTGATCGATTTAAACTTTTTATTTTATGTAATTATTCAATCTATTTACAGTAAATTCCTGTTAAATATTGGTTTTATCCTGTACAAAAAAAAAAAAGATCTTGTGATATTAAGTTTCGTAAACATATTTTTAACTGTTATTGCTTTATATAAACATTATTTGACGGTACTAACAAGCAACTCTCCAATATTTCTACATATTTTTACCATTTAAATACGGGGGGTTTACTTTATATAAACATTATTTGACCGTAATTACAAGTAACTCTCCAATATTTCTAAATACTATTACCATTTAAATACGGTAGTTTACTTTATATAAACATTATTTGACAGTAATTACAAGTAACTCTCCAGTATTTCTAAATACTATTACCATTTAAATACGGTAGTTTACTTTATATAAACATTATTTGACCGTAATTACAAGTAACTCTCCAATATTTCTAAATACTATTACCATTTAAATACGGTAGTTTACTTTATATAAACATTATTTGACAGTAATTACAAGTAACTCTCCAATATTTCTAAATACTATTACCATTTAAATACGGTAGTTTACTTTATATAAACATTATTTGACAGTAATTACAAGTAACTCTCCAATATTTCTGCATATTTGTACCATTTAAATATGGGGGTTTACTTTATATAAGGGATTACCTTATATAAATAACAAGCAACTCTCCAATATTTCTACACACTTTAACCATTTACATACAGGGGATTACCTTATATAAACATTATTTGTAGTAATTACAAGCAAACCCTCCAATATTTCTACATATTTGTACCTTTAATGTATGGGGCTTTACCTTATAAAAACAAACTTTTTATTATGGTAATTATAAGCAACTTCCCAATATATCTATATATCTACATACGTTTTACCATTAATATATGGGGGTTTACCTTATATAACCAATACTTGACAGTAATTACAAACACATCTCCAATAACTTTACATTCCTTTTACCATTAATGTACAAGGGTTTTACTTTAAACAACATATTATAGTGATTAAAGGCAACTATCCAATAAATCTATATACTTTTACCATCAATGTATGAGGTATACTTTATATAAACATTGCTTTTTTGACTAATTAAAATCAACTTTCCAATATATCAACATGACATTTACTCAATGTATGGGTTCACTTTATATAAACATTAATGGACAGTAATTACAAGCAATTCTCCAATATATGTAAAAATACACGTTTATTTTATGTAAACAATATTTGATAGCAATTACAAGCAACTGTCCAATACATGTACATACTTTTTCCATTACGGCATGGGGTTTACTTTATATAACCACTGTTTCACAGTAATAATAAGCAACTCCGATATATACAGACCTTCCTTATAAGGTGCATGGGACTAACAACTTTATATGAACATAATTTGACAGTATAACAAGCAACTCCAATATATCTACAGACTTTTCTTATTAGTGCATGGGATTTACTTAATATAAACATTTTTTAACAGCAGTCCAAGCAACATTCCAGTTTATGTCCACACATTCCGTATTAGTATATGGGTGTTTTGAATGTACAAAAACCGGAAGGTCTATGTTAAGAGCATTTGCATCAACAACTTTTCACTAAATACATACATTTTTCTGACATTTTACAGCAATGTCCCATCCTATTCATTGCAGATCCCCATTTGAGATGTTTTATTTTCCCCTCGAAAGAAAAAACTGCAGTAGATGTGAAAAGGAGAAATATCGTTCTCAGATATTTAAAAAATTTGGCCGAACAAAATCCCAAATTTTGCTTTTAAAATAAGTATTTGGATTCGCTCAGATGTTCTCTTTGCATGTGCAAGTTTCATTTCTTACTCTCTCATACCAGCCCTGAGTGCTCTCTAAGCGCAGCGGACTGCTTGCTCAACACAACCAGTGTTACAATTGCCATTTCCAGAATCAGTTTTTGGGGTGCTTA